>NC_135226.1:21270250-21282750 GCF_052324685.1 Brachyhypopomus gauderio
AATGCGTCATTACGATATGTTCCTGCCAAATGTCGGTGTCTTTGTGAAAGGTGCTTCCTGTCAATATTTGATGAGCTTATGAGTTTAGGTCTGTGACCTCCAGGTTCCCAGAGAAATTGGGCAAAAGGTGAAAGCCCATCAGTACTGGCCTCCGTATCCAGTGACCAATAATGCCAAACCTCCCCACCCACCTGTGTGTCCCACGTCTGCTGGGGCAAAACATCCGTCATTGTTCGCAAAGTCCGAATCTGCCAAGCTGCCGTGTTTAAACACCACGACCTGCTCGTCTCCTCCACCTGCCGCCTGCCCCGTGTGGACCGGGCGCTACGAGCCAACCCAAGACACGGCCAAGAGAGGCTGAAACATTGATGATGTGAGAATACAGGCAGGGCGTTCAGGACGCTCACAACAAGGCCCAAACCTGAAGAGCCTGTGCAATTAACACATCACAGCTCTTTAACTTCTCGTGTAATTGTTCGTGTTTGTGAGAAAGGAAAGAGTCTTAACCCTTCGGTTTTGTTGACCTCACGTTTTTTACTTTAGTGTTCCCGGTCTTCAGAGACCGGTCTGTTTTAACACACAAAAAAATTTTTCACCACCTTGCAAACATAGGCATAACGTGTGTGTGTCTGTAGGTGTGTGTGTAGGTGTGTCTGTGTGTGTGTGTGTGCCTGTGTGTGTGTCTGTGTGTGTAGGTGTGTGTGTAGGTGTGTGTGTGTGAGTGAGTGTGTGTGTGTGTGCGTGTCTGTGTGTGTTTAGGTGTGTGTGTGTCTGTGTGTGTGTTTAGGTGTGTGTGTAGGTGTGTGAGTGAGTGAGTGTGTGTGTGTGTGTGTGTGCGCACGCGCATGTGAATTCATGCACATGAGTGGCATGTCACACTCAGATCAGAGTGTGCCTTGCAAACATAGGCATAACATGTGTGTGTCTGTGTCTGTAGGTGTGTGTGTAGGTGTGTCTGTGTGTGTAGGTGTGTGTGTGTGAGTGAGTGAGTGTGTGTGTGTCTGTGTGTGTTTAGGTGTGTGTGTGTCTGTGTGTGTTTAGGTGTGTGTGTAGGTGTGTGTAGGTGAGTGAGTGAGTGTGTGTGTGTGTGTGAATTCATCACACTCAGATCAGAGTGTGCCTTGCAAACATAGGCATAACATGTGTGTGTCTGTGTCTGTAGGTGTGTCTGTGTGTGTGTGTGTGTGTGTGTGTGTGTGTGTGTGTGTGTGTGTGTGTGTGTGTGTGTGAATTCATGCACATGAGTGGCATGTCACACTCAGATCAGAGGGGCCTTGCAAACATAGGCATAACATGTGTGTGTGTGTGTCTGTGTCTGTGTGTAGGTGTGTCTGTATATGTGTGTGTCTGTGTGTGTGTCTGTGTGTGTGTAGGTGTGTGTGTGAGCGAGTGAGTGAGTGAGTGAGTGAGTGTCTGTGTGTGTATAGGTGTGTGTGTGTAGGTGTGTGTGTGTGTGTTTAGGTGTGTGTGTTTAGGTGTGTGTGTTTAGGTGTGTGTGTGTAGGTGTGTGTGTGTAGGTGTGTGTGTGTTTAGGTGTGTGTATAGGTGTGCATGTGTGTGTGTGAGAGAGCGAGTGTGTGTGTGTGTGTGTGTGTAAGTGTGTGTGTGTCTGTGTGTGTAGGTGTGTGTCTGTGTGTGTATAGGTGTGTGTGTGTAGGTGTGTGTGTGTGTGTGTTTAGGTGTGTGTGTTTAGGTGTGTGTGTTTAGGTGTGTGTGTGTAGGTGTGTGTGTGTTTAGGTGTGTGTATAGGTGTGCATGTGTGTGTGTGAGAGAGCGAGTGTGTGTGTGTGTGTGTAGGTGTGTGTGTGTCTGTGTGTGTAGGTGTGTGTCTGTGTGTGTAGGTGTGTGTGTGTGTGTGTGTGTGTGTGTGAGTGTGTGTGTGTCTGTGTGTGTAGGTGTGTGTAGGTGTGTGTGTGTGAGTGTGTATGGGGATGTTTTCTGTCTCATAGATGAATATATTCTGAATACCCATTCATTTCCTGTGACGGTCACGCTTGACCGGCAACAACACAGATGTAAAACGTTGGTTTAAAACACTCAAAATTCAGTGAAAAAGATGATCATCACTTTTATATGTTCCAGTGCATAGTGTGGAGGATGGCATAAGGCCTTGCAGCAATCAGATGTAAAACACAATATTTATGAGTGGTTTAAGTTCTAAATCGGTCAGATTTGACCCGAACACGACAGGAGGGTTAAAGCAAGACCAAAAGAGGTTTGGAGTCTTTCACTGTCCTTTTGAGAAGAGCACAGTGAGTTTACGGGTTTTTTTTGTGATATTAAACCCATAACTCAGCAGTGATGTTCGCAAATCTCTCCCCTGTGTATACTTCAGACAGGCGTCCTCTGCTCTTAAGAAGGGCTGTGAACTGTGTTGGGAGGCAGGCGTTGTCGCCGTCAGTTTACAGGAATAAATGAAATCAGGGATCAGGTGTGTCACAGTCCACCACAGTCCACAGTGCCCTCGTAGTCTTGGAGTACGTGCGAGACTGGTGAACTGGCTACCAGAGCGTTGTCCAGCACACACCAACGTAGGGTCATTGGCCTCGCTGATAAACACAGATACGCTCACGCTGCCTCCTATGTGTCTGGACCAAGGTTACAATACCAAACGATTTCTTCACCCTCAAACTAATATTTACAAGTTAAGAGAAAGCCTTCGAACATTATCAATTTTCAATGTAGACGAAGCAGACGCAAGGTGAGCATACATGTATAAATACTACACTCGCCTTCTGGATGCATTCTTAATTTTTCCATCTTGTATTAATTTGTAATTTCCCCCCCACACTCAGTTTAGTAGCAGGTACAATACAGTAGCACAATCTCCAAATGCGACCGGTCAGGGAAAGGACAGGACAGCTTGCACCTCTTTACACGCCATGCCTGTGTTCAGATTGTCAGTTCAGTGCCTCAGTCAGCTGGTGAATTCTAACACGTCATGTGACCATGCAGATGTGTGACTGTCAGGCTGGTCTGCAGGACCAGACGAGGACGACGTCCCCCGTCCACCTGCACTAGAACCCCTGCTGCTACAGGACGAGCCCGTCCAGAGCTGCTAAAACTATTTCACTCATAACTCATAACATTTAATTGAATTAATAACTCACAACACACTTTTCATAACACATTATAACATCCAAGAAGTGTCAGTGTGAGATTAATGATAAATATACAACAAGCAGGATATGACGTTCAATATAATACATGCCTCTCCCCTCCACCCCCAAAAAACCTTACAGACAAGACATGGAGTGTAGATACGATAACCTCACACGGAGTAAGCAAATGCCTCAAAACGGTGTTGATCTGGGGAAATGGGTCACCTCAAACCAACAAGTGGAGCAACCATCTCTGATGGATCACGCCCTGACAGGAAGTAGCTCCCGGGCCTCAGAGGGTGTGTGTGGAGGTCAAAGGTCAGGGTCACCAGCACTGAACCACCTGGGAAGGGCCTCGGCCACCTCAGCTGAGGATCCAAATAATGACCTCACACAGCCAAATGTGCGGGACAGTCTAAAATCACTCATGAACGCCCCAGGAACGATGGAACAGGAGAATCGGTACATTCTGGGGTCTGGACCACCTGTTCTATCTGTTCTGTGTTAGTGTGAGGGTGGAGGAAGCGTGTGTGTGCCGGGCCCACCTGTGCTGCTCCGCGGCCTCGCTGTCGGGGAGGTCCAGGTCGCACACGCCACATCTCTCCCTGGTGCCGGCCAGGACACGCTTACCGCCGGCAGCACAGTCCGCCAGCTTGCTGAAGAACTCTCTCTGGATGAAGCTGTGATGGAAGAGGCCCCCGTAGGTGCCCAGGTCCGCCGACACGGCCAGGCCGGGCGGGACGGGCAGAGACGTGGGCATGGCAGCGCCCGCCGGCAACGCTCCCTCTGTCTGATGGTTCGCCGGCATGGCGTAGAGCGACGCCAGGTGTCGCTCGGCCAGAGTGGCGGCTCCTGCCGGTGCCACCTGCCCACAGTCTCCGTGCAGGGTGGCGGTGCCCACCTGGCCCACCTGGCCCACCTGGCCCACCTGCCCACAGTCTCCGTGCAGGTCGGGAGTGCCATCGGTGGACTGCAGCTCCCGTGCGCTGGTGATGACGCTGCCCCTGGTGGGCGTCCCCGGGGTGGTCCTCTGCTGCTTCGCCTCGCACACCCCTTCCTCGTTTCGAGAGGTGTGGTCTTCCTCGTCCACCTGCATCATCTCAGTCTTGATCTTGTCCAGCAGTGGAGAGGAACTCCCTGGAGGAGCAGGAAGGCCCCGCTGCAGTGAGCCCCCCAGGAGGGACTGACCCATGTTCCCCAGATTCTCCACAGCCTGCGTGGGCCGGGTGGTGGGAAGGCCAAAAGGGGCAGATACAGAGGGCTTCTTGTCCACCATGTTGACCAGGGCCAGCCGATGGCGGCTGGCAGAGCTGTAGCCCCCTTCCTGTATGGAATGCTTCTTGGCGATGAACGCGCTCTTCAGATACTTCATCCGCCGCTCATCATCGTCTTCGGTGCCATTCTCATTCATGTTTACGTCTGCATCGTTCTCCTCAGAGGACTGAATGGTCTCCAAGATCTTCAGACACTGCTCCTCCAAGTACTCTATCTCCAGAATCTCCGCGGCATACAGCAGGTCATCTAGGTCCTCCAGGTGAGCCTGGAGCGTGGCCGTGTAGGCGTACTCCAAGATCTGCTGGAACGTCTTTGGTGAGAGGAAATCCAGACTGTAGTGTTGACTGTTGCGATGGAAAAGGATCTCAAACATCTTGCTGACACACGCCAACACAGTCCTGTGGGCATGGAACTCCTGGCTGTCCACCATGATGACCACATCGCACAGCGTCCCCGACAGGCGCATCTGGTTGGCCTTCTGCAGGAGGCTCGTGGGGTGGCCGGGGTTTTGGAGATGGATGACGCCCATTTTTGTCAAATCCATTACACCAGCATTAACCAAACCATCTCACGAGTTTCCCTCTTGCTTCTCAAGTGTCTCTGTAAACACTCTTTGTCCAGTCTGATGAAAAAAACGACAGCACAATGTTAACCACTCACACAGGGAATTTACAACCTGCTAAAGCGAACAAATCACCTAATTAATCTTAGACGCCGGCAGTGCTGAGGGTGTTATTTTTAAATGCACCTGGAATGAATGACATTCTGAGAATTGCGAAGTGGAGCTCTTGTAAAACGCACTGCAACCCTGCGCTCATAAAGCGAGTTTCAACGTTTACGCGCAATTATGCAACAGCGGTGTTTACTGGGGAAAGTTGGCAGACGAATCTGAACCAGCAGCATTCAATACATGCCTGAAATGGACTAATATCGCACTAGTCTGAAGATGAGTCAAAGCGTCATTTAAGGTAACGCATCTGATTGAGAAAGTAACATGACATTAACCGTTTCTGACATTCTGTCAGTGTCCGCGCCGAACCGGGCTGGGCGAACCGCTGTTGCCTCTTGAATTCAAGTGGTTTAATTTCCAAAACAATATCCCATATTTGATTTCGATAAGATAATGCGATATTTAGCACTACAATTCTGTGCAAATGCGAGGTATAAACACGTAGGTTCTCCCGGATCAGGACGCTATAATAAAAAGTCACATACGTGACCGAAACTGCGAAATAACAGCATATGTGTGCGGGTACACCTTAATATTACCAACAGTTCAGACAAACTCGTGTCGTGAAGGAATGAAATGCCCGTTGTCCACATGAGCGGTGTTTACAGCAGCCCGGTGTACCGGTCCCGTATAACGCGCACAAGCGGATCAGCGGAACCGGAGCGGCGCAGCAGGTGAAGCGCGCACGCGACGCTGAATCAACAAGCTCACCTGCCGGTGCCACCGTCCACAACCCGGCCCGTAAGTTGCCATGGTTCGGTACACTTTCCTTTCGTTCTGTTTCGGTTAAGTCACTTGCCACGAAAACATTATTGTAAAAGTAAATGTAATAATGAAACGCGCGCACGTTTTGTCTACGCGCACGCGCGTGTCATCGCGGCTCTTTCGCCACTCTGAACCCTAAACGAACCGAGTCGCCGTGGGTCCAGATGAAATGATGGCGCGTCATGTGTGACCTACCTGGGCTCGCGCGATTCAACAGCTGGTTTAAGGCACCGGCGCAGCGCGCGACGTACTGAGGTTCACGGAGCCCGCCTCACGCGCACCAACTCCACCGGCGGTGACGTCACGGCATTGACTCACTGTCTCCGTGAAGACGCGACGGGTTCGGTGCACGGTCCACGGGACCGGTGTCGTTAGCGGCGTTTGGACAAGCGGGATTTGGGAAGACTGCTTAGACGTGTAGCCGTGAATCATAGATCAGTATCGATTATTTTTTGGTTTTATTTTTTTGAAACCGTTTAGTCTGTATAAAAATGTTCTGAGGCAGATCGATTTTATTTTCCAGCCTTTGGTTCATATGAAGGTTCACCTGCTTTTAAGCGCGTAGGTTGTAATGGAAGCAACCCCAAAAAAGCTCAGAAGCCCTTTCACCCGCTAAGAGCGTCTTCGCATAGTTTGCCAGACTGAAACGAAGTATCTCTCAACTTCCACGATTTCACAAATATCATCCTGGGTGTAGTGGCTCAGTCATTCTGTAACACCAGAGACACTGGGGCTCAGAGTAGTGGACACGGACCTCTCCATCCAACACAGACCCTAGCCTTTAGCTGCTGGAAAACACACACACACACACACACACACACACACACACACACACACACACACACACACACCATACACACATACATACACACACACTCTCTCTCTCTCTCTCTCTCTCTCTCTCTCTCTCACACACACACACACACACACACACACACACACATACATACATACATACATATACACACACACACACACACACACTCTCTCACACACACACACACACACCATACCATACACATACATACATATACACATACACACACACACGCACACTCTCTCTCTCTCATACACACACACACACACACACACACTCACATCTGTCTTATCCCCTGTCCATTGTTCTTCTTGGGAGAGGCAGTCCCACGCCTCAGAGATGACGGATCTCAGGCAACCATAACGACACTACAGGTCCTGAGGGATAGACTAGCACCCCCGAGTGTATCTGCGGTGTCTAGATAGGCACTTCCTTATCTCTCCCTGAAGATGACTGATTAAAAAAATAACTGTTTTTCAATATATCATGAAGTGCAGGTTCCCAGTAACAGGAAAAGAGGCAGTGGCGCACTTTATAGAGCAAGGTGTTAATAATACGGTGATTTGTTGTCATACTGTGCTAAATACAAAATTTACAAGGTTATTTTGTGAATAAAAGTCTAGGAAAGAAATGAAAGTGCACTGCCATGTCTCTTGAGCCGCGGAATAGTAATACTGTCAAACATGTTACACGTTCTTTAAAACGTGGTCAGAATTTCTCCATTCTGTTTCTCATGACGATCAATGCCAGCTTCTTAAAGCAAACTGGCTCCATCTGCTGGTCAATCAGTGTAACAGCTAACTGGCATTTTACAGTTTTTGACGACTGCTAACGTGCGTTTGTCCAATCTGTAGTCACATTTTCAAAACTCCAAACACAGTGAACACAACATCAGTTTTCAGTGGCTATACTATTAGTTCAATTCATGTTGTTATGGCACAAAATGCAGTCATTTTACATGTTTTTATAATGCTTACATTTTCTATACACACAAAGTTATCCAATAACAAAATTCTGGATCGTTTTTGTCTTATTTACAATTGCTTGTACACAGCATGCCAAAAATGAAAACCTAAGGTTCAAAACCTTAAATATCGTATAAAATGACAAGTTCTGCAAAAACAAAGGCAGCTGAAAAGTTATTACTGTTGTACACATTTTTTGCACATGAAATAAATGAAATAAAATGAAGTACAGTAATGTAATGTGTAATGAGAGGAGCAAATATAACAATTTGTCCTGCAATCTCAAGTGCTGGTTTGGTCCTTCACAAATGCCAGATTGGTCCCTATAACAGTGACCTCCTTCTATAGTTTTTGAATGAATTCTACCAACAACTGGTTCCAGAAGCAGAAAGGGAACAGGTGGGAGAAAACACGAGGACATTTGTGATGGGACAATGTAGCATTCTGTCATTCTCATGTCATCACAAACTGGTTTATAGACCATCCAAGAGTGATGTCCCTTTTCCTCCCGCCCTACTCGCCTTTCCTCAACCCCACTAAGGAACCTTTTTCAGTCTGGAGGTGGAAGGTGTATCATCATCGGCCCCATGACCAAATATCCCTCCTGGATGCAATGGATCCCGACTGCAGAGACATTTCAGCTGAAGACTGCCAGGGGTGAATAAGGCATACCAAGCTTTTCTTTCCCAGGTGCATGGCAAGGGCCAACATCAGATGTGATGTGGATGAAAACATGTGGCCAACTGCTGAAGACCACTTACATTACACATAACAAGACTGTTCAGTTTTGTATTCTGTTTTTTCCCCTTGTGTGGCTTTTTTTGTATATGTGTATTTTTACACATATGGGACCATGGCTAATTATATTTACAATTACGATAATTATTTTTTGGGTTAGGCCACAATTTACAGTAATGTCCCTAATACAGTAAAATATACCCTTTACTGCAAAACTGTTACTGACTCCTAATCTACATTCCATATAGTACCTAACAATAAATATCACTCATTGTGTAGACAGTATGTTGCCAAAAATGCACACATTTGAAAAAAAAGTCCAAATGAAGCGGATTACAGTAAAAATGAACTGACTAAGAAAACAACAGATGTTACTGTAAAATGTCTGTTGTTTGCTGGGAGAGGGTAAAATATTACATGTAATACTGTTTCTGTATTGCCATCAAATGTTAGTTTTTTTACAGTGGTTGTACAGTGATTGACTATGTTCATCTCGAAAAGAGAATATGTGCTAGTGTTTGAAAGAATGATTGGATACTGAACCAGGTTTGCTGTGTTTTAACAAAGTTGTTTGCATTGTGAAATGCAGAGTTGTTATTTAGTTAAGAAAATGCGCTTTTGAACACGATATTAACTATTTGGCTATTTGTGTGAGGTCAATGTGTTGCAGTGTTTAGAGTTTTGACAATGTATCACAAGTATTGGGAAACGCACGTTAGCAGTCGTCAAAAACTGTAAAACCGTGAAGTTGTATTGGAGTATGTACGAAGACATAAAGATCATAAGAAAATAAAGACTATCACATTCTAAACAGATCTCCAACAGAAAAGGATCACCAACTGAGTAATGAAACTCAGTAGCAGGCTTCATGCACCTACACTTGATGTAGAAACTGGGGCTAAAGATACATGCATATTATGCATTGTACAAAGATTAGACATATGTAAAAAGAAATTATTAACAGACACAGGCTTTTATGTTTCAGTTAGTTTAATCAAAATGTGTTAGAACAACACAACCTAGGACATGTTCTGTTGATACTTAACCAATGAAACCATAGCTGTCATTCCCTATACTAGGTCATCACAAGAATGTGTCCCAGAGACAGATGATGTCACTGTGAACTGCTGGGATACATTTGCCTTGAACATAATGAACATGGTTATACATTTTTTTTATTTCTTACAAAACAAAACGAAACAAAAAAATTAAAATAAACCCATAAACACCTGGGGCCCAATCACGTATGTCTGTCCGCATATCTGGTATCAAACGAAAAAGGCAGAGTATGTGACACCAAAAACCACGTGTGCTCACAAGCCCACATCCAGGCCTTCTACAGGCACTGGTCATGCATGCATAGACCGGACCTGCTGACGGTCTCCTACAGACGTCCTGATCGGCAGCGGCAGTGAAGATGCACACTGGGCAAGCACACAGTCATGCAGTGAGAGATGGAGGAAGAAGACCTTCAAGAACCCTGGTCTAGATCACCTTCAAGAAGAACCCAAGTCTAGGTCACCTTCAAGAAGAACCCAGGTCTAAATCACCTTCAAGAAGAACCCGGGTCTAGATCACCCTCAAGAAGAATCCGGGTCTAGAATACATTCAAGAAGAACCTGGGAATAGAATATTTTCAAGAACCCAGGTGTCTAGAACACCTTCAAGATTAACGCAGGTGTCTTACCAACCCTGCTCAGGACAGGATGATGGTAGCTATCAATGTACATGTTATAGAAAATGAAAATCAGCTATTTTCACCAGAAAGCTATTGATATTCTCAAAATTGGTAAGACACACAATCACAGTGCACAAGCTCACCTTCAGGAGTGTAGTACAAATGTCACCCCCCTCCCCCCCCACCACAGACATACACAGTATAAAAATGGTCAGATTCCTCTTGCTTGAGCATGTTTTGAAAAAGGAGCCAAAATCTGTAAAATCCCAAATGAAGACCAACATCAGTAGAACTTCAGTAGAACATCAGTAGAACTTCAGTATAACATCAGTAGAACGTGAGTAAAACATCAGTAGAACGTCAGTAGAAACCATGAACAGATTGGATGTCAAAGTCAAACATCAGTAAACTGCATGAAGGATGTGGTGAAGGAAGATGTTCCATCACCATGTGCATCACTGTCTCAAACACGTTGGGTGATTTCAGAATGTACTTAAAATACCCAATGACACTATTCAACAGGACTAGCCCTCCAAAGACTTCAGATAAAAAAAAAAAACAGATAAATAATAAAATAATGTGTTTTACAGAATATGCTTATAATTTTCCTGAATTCATATAAGATGAGATGTTTTCAAAACACTCTTGGAAATATCAAGGAATTCGAACACAATATGAACTGAATTTGCAAGAATAATTTCATGAGAATTTAATTCATTTAACGAATACAAATCAGAACTGAGAAGGCATACGTAAATACAGCTGACTCCTGTCTTAACCGTGTACCAGGTACTCACACCTCTCACCGTTTTAAAGAAATATAATCGTTAAGGACACTGCAGAACGAGCGTGTTGGTGTTCACTGTGGTGTTGCCGTCTCAGCGGGTCTCCTCATCACTCTGTGATCTCAGGTACCACACTCTTTAGCAAGATGGGGTTCGGTTCCGTTTCCTCTTTAGACCGGACCTTCATTAGCTCCTCTTCCTCACACCTGGTCTCCTCTTCCTCCATGCCGTTCCTGCTGGAGAAAATTATTCATTACCCTTCAGTAGCACTGATCGATATTCAGGAAGTGTGAGGGCGTGCAGAGAGGAACCACAGGGCACACGCGGGGAGATTACAGACGGTGACATGCACCTGCACACCACGTTAGAAGACATCTACAACCAACATCTAGAGAGCCCTACTGTGGAGCCGGTGGGCCGTTGGTGTCAGCTGTGCCCAGAGTGGGGAACCCATCCTGGGGGAGGTCTGCTTCTGAAGCCGGGGGAAGACCTCCATCAGCCTGGATCCCATGGGTGACGGAGGACTCGGGGTCACTAGTGCTATGCAGGGTGGAGGCCAGCGACGTGCACTCGTGTGGGCTCTCTAAGAAGCTGGCAAGCACCGCCTCCTGGACGGGCTCTTTGTTGATTGGGTCTTGGGGAAGCAGAAGATCTGAGGCGGGGTCTAATGGAATACTGGGAGGACCATTGGTTTGTGTAGGCTGAGAGTCAGCCAGGTCCACCAATGGGGCATCAGAGAAGAGCAGGGAGGTGGCCAGGGGCTGGGAGAGGATCTTTGGGGTGCTGGTGTCGGGGCCTGAGGGAGGGGCGGGGTACGGGTCAGGGGGCGGGACCATGAGGCTGGAGGTGAGAGTGGTGCTTTCACTAACTGGGCTGCCCTGGCTAAGGTCAAAGGTGTCAGTGACCGTGTCGGAGTTTGTGGCCATAGACAGGGGCAGATCCACCATGGTGGACACGCCTTCCGCCAGACGCCTGAGAAAGCAGAGACAGACGAGAGGACAAGAGACACGAGGACAGAATGAGGAAGAGACACTTCAGGCATGTACCACTTCAAGACGTTAAAGGCGTTGGCTTGTTACACCAACTACAGACACATGGGGGAGCTGTCGCTCTAAATAAAACCACCAAACCAAAAAGTCAAGAAAGAAAAGCAAAATAGATAAAAGGAAGGAAATAAGAGAAAAACATTGAATGAAAGAAAACAAAATGGAAAAGATAAATATCAATAAAGAGATCAATAAAGAGACAATAACATTCATATCAGAGGATGCAGCACAATATCTTGTGTGTTATTGCACGGAGACATCATGCTTCCTAAAGCCACAGGCTACAGAGCTACACACCACAGACCACTTACTCAGCCTCTGTCAGGGGCGTGGTCTCATTGGGTTCAGGGTGTCCTCCTGCATCGTGATTGGCTGTGAACTGGTCCTCAGTCCTCATTTCCACAATGGGCTCTTTGGAGTTGTCCTTACTGGGACGAGAGAAACACACGTTGAGGACGACACTACACGACCGAGTGCAGGATGAGTTGTGATTGGTTCCCCAAAGCGGGGGTAAAGCTGTCATGCACTGAAGCCAGTGGCGGATTGGCGGTGGGGTGTATTGGGGGCGTACACGAAGGCTGCCTTGCCCGCCTCCATGTC
>NC_135226.1:21287750-21535250 GCF_052324685.1 Brachyhypopomus gauderio
GTTAAAGACCCGTGCGTGCCGATGTGATCCACCGTGTTAGTCAAGCACCACAGAGTGACATTTAACAACATTAGTGGGGATTCGGGGAAAAGAATGGACCGAGCGTGCTGAAAAATGAAGCCCTTTAACTGACATTAACACCCTCATTAGCACGGGCTTGTAAAAGGGGGAGAAGTGTTGACTCAGTGCAGTCGAACGGGCCCTCACTGTCCTCTCAACCAACACGACACACGCCGTCCGGACGTCGTGTTCTTTTGGCTCTCACACCCTTTCATAATGTTTCCTGCCGAGGAAATCAAGACCACGTGATTACGGGAAATTACGTCTCGAACCAATCGAGAAGGAAGTTTATTAACGATGAGGCCGAGTCTATTGACTATTTAACACGCTAACGAGAACCGTAGCAGCACGTTGCTCCTCCTCCCCGTCTTCCATTTGCGGAACCACCGCTAATGTCCGAGCGAAGATGAGAAACGACTAAACCAACCACCACTACCACTCTTATTATCATCGGACATCTACAGTTCAAACACAGCCTCTGCCCTTCCAAAGCGCTGCAGCTACGAATTCAGCGCCACCGAATTCTGTAGGAACAAGACTGGACTAATCACTTGGCTTAGCCTCCCAGTTGATCAGAGAGCCCTAACAACCTGCTTATGTATTGCTGCTGGGACGAGACGTACAATAGGGGAATTAAATGACATGCGGCAATGCAGCAAAGAAAAGACATCTATAAGAAACCCCCCCCCCCCCAGCCGCATGTCAAAATGTTTATAGCGGCCATAAAGGGATCTGTGACGTTGCCAAGCCAGCTGGGGGGGGGGGGGGGGGGGGGGGGGGGGGGGGGCGCTCTTTTAGGAAGCGTTCTTCAGCTTCTGAACATTTAAAATACTTTTTTGTTAATGTTTGTGAGGACTCTCCTTGATCTCCTCTGACTCCATATTCTCTTTGACTAACGTTCTAAAGCAGTTTAGACAGTGTTTGCCCAAGGGAAGTTTCTGCAGAAGGGCCTGGGTGAATTGTCGATGACGACTGTTTTGTTCTGGACGTGTGGAGGTGTCGGACGTGCGGGCTGTGAGGGGGGGAAGTATCGAGTGTTTACCTTCTGTTCATCAGTGTGGACGCCATCACCAGCACCATGCAAGTCACATGACAAAAGGTGCATGCACGCGGGTGTGATTGGTTGAAAGTTCACATGGAAAACACAAAACAGAGATGACGTGAACATGGATAAGAAACAGAAGCCCATGCTGTTAGATGCCAGCTGGCACAAACATGATCCGCAATAGAGGAGGCTGTTTGGGTTATCAATCACAACACTGAAAGCAGAAAGGTTAAAGCAAAATAAACAAACAAAACAAAACAACAGGTTTGCTTCTGTGGCTTTGAATCAAGATACGGTGTCACTGAACAGAGGTCGAAATACTGCAGATACCGGTACAGGGAGCAAGTTAATACTTCAACCCAGTGTCGCCTAAATCCAGAGCAGATCACATTAACGTGGGACGGACCTGCTGGTCCTGGGTCTGCAGGTAACATGGGACAAACGGGACACGAGAGGCTCGGACTGCCTGAGAAGCGTCCAAACGTCCACGAGCTTGGAAGTCTTCACACGCAGCTCGCTGTCCAATGACTGGTGTTACAGAAGGAGACTGATGACGTCTCCCTCTCTGCACATGTTGCAGTCGTTTGGGCCTGCACCTCGGGTAGTCCAGTTACTGCACACTAAACGCAATCAGTCTCTGATTCTTATTTCATAGCATTTTAGTTCAGAAATGTTCACATATTATTGCAGTTCAGATTCATTAAGTGACATATAATAGGTACATGGAATATGCAAATCAACAAAACGGTTTCATAAGTGTAAAATTGGGAACCTACATCTAAGGCGCAGGAATAAGAAACTTTCAACTCAACGTAGGGGCGATTTGCCCAGTGGTCTGGGGAATAAAAGCTAATAAACTAAAATCTAATCAACACTAAAACTAACGGGAAACAGCGCTACTGAACCCCAGTACATCTAAGCACCAAGCACGCAGAGTTAAGAGTTATGTGCATTAGTCCAACAGAGAGTAGTTTCAGAGCTGCAGTCTATACGGCATTTACTTGAGTACAATAGACTGAATGGGGCAGATACTAAAAAAGCCTTCATCTGAAAGCAAGATGGATCACACCTCCAGCACAGACACTGTCCATTTACACGTTCCTACAGCGTCTCAGTATTTCTGGTAGGGCGCTCACGTTGGGTGAGACTTTAGAGGAGCCGGTCAGCCTCAAGTAGACGATCTGGACCCGCACTGTTCTGATTACGTAAGGACATGAATGGACTGGCTCTTGCCAGAGGCCACACACACACACACAAACAAACATATGCAAAACACACACACACACACACACACACACACACACACACACAGCCACTAGGGGGAGCAAGAGGGCCAAAATGCTCAGTGTGCGTGGGAACATTCTCCTCTCACAGAGACTATCAGCGAAATCACATCAGTATCACAGGCCGATGTGTCAGGAACACGCCGTGATCTTTTGGGAGGCTTGTCATCAAAACGTGTGAAACTCTTGTGGCAATTTGTGCACAGCTGCATAGCAAGAGACACTCTGGCCGAGACAAATGCATTATTCATCCTTGAATTCATTTGGCTCCAACGCCAAGAGCGAGCTGACATCAGAACGGGCCATAAGCAAAATAATCACCATTTTACATTAGTGTCACTTTTCTGGGGTTGAACCGGGACAGGAAGGAGGAGAAGAAGAGAGAGGGAACACCCGGGCGGAGCGGAGTGTGTAGGAGACGTGTGGAGCGTGTAGGAGATGTGTGGAGCATGTTGGAGACATATGGAGCTCGCAAGAGACATGTGGAATATGTAGGAGACTTGTGGAGCGTGTAGGAGACGTGTGGAGCATGTAGGAGACATGTGGAGCCTGTAGGAGATGTGTGGAGTCTTTAGGAGACGTGTGGAGCCTGTAGGAGACGTGTGGAGCGTGTAGGAGATGTGTGGAGCATGTAGGAGACATGTGGAGCCTGTAGGAGACGTGTGGAGAACGAAGAGATGTGTGGAGTCTTTAGGAGATGTGTGGAGCCTGTAGGAGACGTGTGGAGCACGAAGAGATGTGTGGAGTCTTTAGGAGACGTGTGGAGCATGTAGGAGACGTGTGGAGCGTGAAGAAATGTGTGGAGTCTTTAGGAGACGTGTGGAGCCGGTAGGAGACGTGTGGAGCGCGTAAGAGACATGTGGAGCGTGTAGGAGACGTGTGGAGCGTGTAGGAGACATGTGAAGCGTGTAGGAGATGTGTGGAGCGCGTAAGAGACGTGTGGAGCGTGTAGGAGACGTGTGGAGCGCGTAAGAGACGTGTGGAGCATGTAGGAGACATGTGGAGCGTGTAGGAGATGTGTGGAGCGTGTAGGAGACATGTGAAGCGTGTAGGAGATGTGTGGAGCGTGTAGGAGACATGTGAAGCGTGTAGGAGACGTGTGGAGCGTGTAGGAGACATGTGAAGCATGTAGGAGACGTGTGGAGTGTGTAGGAGATGTGTGGAGCGTGTAGGAGACATGTGAAGCGTGTAGGAGGCGTGTGAAGCATGTAGGAGACGTGTGGAGCGTGTAGGAGACGTGTGGAGCATGTAGGAGACATGTGAAGCGTGTAGGAGATGTGTGGAGCGCATAAAAGATGTGTGGAGCGTGTAAGAGACGTGTGGAGCGTGTAGGAGACGTGTGGAGCTGGGAGCACTTTTGGCCTCTCACCAGAGCAGTAAGCTTCACGTTCCCAGTAAAGTGGAGCATCAAGCTTACTGCACTAGTTGCACCTGACTGCTTATAGAGTGTTGATGGAGCAGCGTCTTCATAATGGGAAACAGAAGAGAGAGAGAGGGGGGGGGGGGGGTGTGAGAGAGAGAGAGCTATACTCACGGACTGGCTCTGTCTTGAAGGCGACGGGCAGGCTACTCTCCCCCTCCCCTTTGCCGTTGATGGCGGACATCTTGACTTCGTACCTGGTTTCTGGTTTCAGGCCAGTGACTGTCACAGCGTTCAGGCCTCCTGGACCAAAACGACGCTATGAGTTAACACAGTAGCTATGGCAACCACAATGAGGAACACATGCAGGTGAGACGCAAGCCATGCGTGCAGAGGTGATGTTCAAAAGACAGGAAGAGAGAGAGAGACAGGAAGAGAGAGAGAGAGAGAGAGAGAGAGAGAGAGAGAGAGAGAGAGAGGAAGAGAGACAGGAAGAGAGAGAGAGACTTCAGACAGGAAGAGAGACAGAGAGACAGGAAGAGAGAGAGCGAGACAGGAAGAGAGAGAGCTCAGACAGGAAGAGAGAGAGAGAGAGAGAGACAGAGAGAGGAAGAGAGAGAGACAGGAAGAGAGAGAGAGACAGGAAGAGAGAGAGAGAGAGGAAGAGAGAGAGAGACAGGAAGAGAGAGAGAGACTTCAGACAGGAAGAGAGAGAGAGAGACAGGAAGAGAGAGATCTCAGACAGGAAGAGAGAGAACTCAGACAGGAAGAGAGAGAGAGAGACAGGAAGAGAGAGCTCAGACAGGAAGAGAGAGAGAGACAGGAAGAGAGAGAGTTCAGACAGGAAGAGAGAGAGAGACAGAAAGAGGGAGAGTTCAGACAGGAAGATAGAGAGCTCAGACAGGAAGAGAGAGAGTTCAGACAGGAAGAGAGAGAGCTGAGACAGGAAGAGAGAGAGAGACAGGAAGAGAGAGAGTTCAGACAGGAAGAGAGAGAGAGACAGGAAGATAGAGAGCTCAGACAGGAAGAGAGAGAGTTCAGACAGGAAGAGAGAGAGCTGAGACAGGAAGAGAGAGAGTTCAGACAGGAAGAAAGGAGCACCCCTCCTTTCACTCATCCTTTCATTCTCTTATTAGCATTCATCATATTATGTCTACGGTTGGAACCAGTTACGCTGAATAGTGACTGTAGTATTGAATGAGAGTCTCCACTGATAAAAGGGCTGCTGGCTATAAAAACTGGCACATTTGGGACTCTCAATATACCATTTAAGATGGCAGGGTTTTAGCAACTCTTTGTATTTTTGTATAATTATATTGCAAATTAAGCATATAATTGAGCTTTAATTTATATGCAAATATTTGGTATTATTTGCATGCTGAACCCCACCCCCAGATAATGTTACATATCTTACTGGAACTCGTATCGTGTCACATCTGACCTAAATACACGGCTGCTCGTAACCCCAAACCACAATGGCTCCATACAGTATTTGACTTGTGTAACAGTGTAACACTGGCGTGGACCTGCTGGGTGTGGGGAACGTACCCTCTCGGACCTCGTACACACGCTGGGCCCAGTTAGTGCGGCTGGCCACTCTCCACTCCACTCGGTACTTGAGCACGGGGACGCCTCCCAGGGCGTCGGGCTCGGCGAAGAGGAGCTGGGCTGTGCTAGAGTAGGGCTCCACCTGGTGGACAGTGGGGGCCGAGGGCACATCTGTGGGCCACGGAGGAGGAAAGGCAGCTCAGAACCAGGACCCAAGCACGCCGGGCCTGGGGCTTCACAGCAATCACACCCAATATAACATCTAGAGTTTTCACTGGACAGACTCGACCCTCGCGGCTAAAAATAAAAGATTTCCTGCTCAGACCCGCAGATCAGTCGTGCGTCACTCGGCGTTTGCCAGGGTTAAACACTCTAAAAGCTCCACAAACTCTCCGTAAACACTTGAAGGTGCTGAAGTTTGGCGTGAAGGGCAGGGAGCGGACAGACCTGCTTGAATCAGGATGAACTCTTTGGACTCGGTCCCGATCTCGTTGGAGGCCGTGCAGTTGTAGCTGCCAAAGTGGCTCTGGGAGTCTGGGTTAACCTGCCGGAACGAGAGCGCATACATTAACCTCGGGGATCGGTCACAGCTGTTATTCTTCTTGTTGTGTTTAGTGGCATCTCTATTTACCCCTCACAGTGCTCTTCCCTTACTCAATTATTGATGGGCAACAGAGCCTGCAACAAGGTCTGGGGGGCAACCCGATCCATCCCCCGATGTTCGCACGTATTAAAGGTTTATGCGCGGAGGATATTACTAGCGAAAGCGGATGAGCGCGTTTACCTCCAGGTAGCTGGCGGAGGGGGCGTTGTGTATCTTCACGTTGGACACGTTGGCGTTGGGCAGCTGGAGACCGTCTCGCAGCCACAGGATTGACACCACGCTGGGATGTGCCCGGACCTCACAGCTGATGTTGACCGCGTTCCCCTCCCACGTGTAGACCGCCACTGAGCCCAGGATTTTGGGAGCGTCTGCCGTGATAGGGGGAGGAAAGAGGACAAAAGTTAAAAAGAAAAAGAAAAGTAAAAAAAAACTCCTAAATCAACTCAAAACACTGAAGGTAAACGCACTGTAAGGAAATCCTCAGAATAGCTTAACTGCCTAAACTGTAGGAAGTCAGTGTTTGAAAGTGTAAAACTGGGACGTTAAGTGAGCGGCAGGTGGACGGTTCGCGTGTGTTAGAGCTGAACACGCTCGGCTGGCTCCTGCACACTCACGCTGCTTCTCACGGGGAGCCCCGCACTACGGCGAGCCGTGTGCAAACACAACGCACGGCTGCACACACTCACCCCCGCCCCCGGCCTCTCCTGCACTACCCCCACCCCCCCCGTGGCAACCCTCCATTAGCGTCCATCCTTGTGCTCTTAGAAGCACGGGATGGTGTTCAGTGGCGATGCTGCGTTAACTCACACTATTGCGATAGGCGCGAGCAAAGGCGTTAGCAGATATCAGCCCAGTTTGGGCTCTGATTAGCATAAAGGCAAATATTTAAAATATGCAGAGTGAAAACATGAGTCACATTAGTGTTTAGCTCTTAACGATAAGTGTTTTAATTCTTAACGATAAGTGTTTAACTATCACATTAGTGTTTAATTCTTAACGATAAGTGTTTACCTATCACATTAGTGTTTAATTCTTAACGATAAGTGTGTAACTATCACATTAGTGTTTAACTCTTAATGATAAGTGTTTCACTATCACATTAGTGTTTAATTCTTAACGATAAGTGTTTAACTATCACATTAGTGTTTAATTCTTAACGATAAGTGTTTAACTATCACATTAGTGTTTAACTTTTAACGATAAGTGTTTAAACAAGTGTTTAAGTGTTTAATGCTAGCATTAGTGTTTAAAATAGTGATATTTGTTCTGTATGAAGCTGTATTTCCTGTCAAATTCAGTTAATCACTGAACTGGAGTTCTCAGGGCTTGAGGCGCTCTTTATGCAGGTCAAACAGGGGTCGAGAAGAAAGGCCGTCCAGATCCCCGCCAGGCCCATTGTTAGTGGGGACTTCAGCACCAGCAGCTATTCAACACACACAGTCTGGACGGCCACCCGATACGTCTCCTGGGCCTCAACCCGTATCCTATCCCAGTTCCATTATGACATCATAACTGTGGGAGGAGCTTCAGGAGATCTTACATTGTACTTCCAGGTACATGTGCTGAGAGGTCTCGCCCACAGCATTGCGGGCCATGCACAGGTACTGGCCGGCGTCCGTGTACTCGGCATACTTCAGCGTGAGGGAGGACACACGTGCATCGCTGCGGACCACCACGCTTCCGTCCGCGCTCTGGGGAAAACGGACACAACACACATATGGGTTACAATGCACCACCTCACCGAGGCCTGTAGAGACAGGTTAGAGCCCGTCCAGGTCTGTGGAGACGTCGGTGTCCTACATTGGCACAACCAAGACTTGTTTGTGCCCATTTTTTTTCCAGCAGAGTTTGCATCAGTAGTCGGTGTCTAAATGCAAAAATATTTTGGAACATCTCAGCAGTTTTGTGAAGTAGGTTCTGTGATAGGAACTCCGGCTGGAAAGCTCTGTGTGTTCAGCTATGGAATCAACTTCAATGAAGTGAAGAATATAAATATTATTATATAATATAAATATAAATATATATTTAGAGAAATATACAAATCAAAACATGTTTATAAAGATACTATTCTATATTTACATTGATTTAAAAGCCTTTAATGCTCTTGAAAAGTAGAGTAGATAAAAGGGATAGGGTGTGAAGAAGGGGGCGGGGCGTGGATAAAGGGGGCGGGGTGGGGTGAGGAGAAGGGGGGTGGGGTGTGGAGAAGGGGGTGCGGGAGCATCCATCAATAATACAGAGTTGAGACAGGAAAGCCATTGCTAAAGTGCAAAGTTATTTCACTACATGCTGTGCCAGGTGAACCAGTCCACTCAGGGCCTTGGTGCTATGACACGAGCCTGCACACACCCCCAACACGCCCACACATCCCCCAACACGCCCACACATCCCCCAACACGCCCACACACCCCCCAACACGCCCACATATCCCCCAACACGCCCCACTCCAAGCTGTGGTCTCAACAGAGTTAGACTTGACCTTCTACAGAAAGCACTTGGCCTGCTCTGGACTGCTCCTTGGTGCTCTGAACAAGAGGCGTTCTGCACTGGCTTCAGACTTTGAGCGTTTTTGACCATCTCAAAGGACGTCGTGCTCTACCACTGTACTGAGGAGGCATCAACGAAAGCATCAATATTTGTAACAGATGTTCACACACACTGCTTAGTGAAGAACACCACCCAAACACATCTATTTACAGGGAAGCGCTAACTCAGTACTTCCGACAGTCTTGAACCCGGATCACACACACGCAGAAATCTCTCTGTTTCAAGGATTTAATCACCTTTCATATTTCTCATGCCTGTGCTGTGACCCCCCGTGACCCCTGACCTCCCACCGCAGCAGACAGCTCTCAGACACTGGACACCAGCGATGGCACGGGTCACAGCTCAGGACACAGAGCCGTGATGCTGGAAGCAGCGCCGGCCAGACAATGTGTTGTTCACCTCAGCCCAGGTCTCCAGCCCGCAGGCCCCTCTCTCTGCTCCCTGATAAAGCTTCAGCTATTCATTTGCCACATGAGACCACTGGCACATTAATGTTTCATAGCCATAGATTTCAGCAGTGGAGGCTTTTTAATAATGCAAACTGACCACTAGCTGGCACACGGGCTGACGGTCGTCTCCACAAACACCCAGCTATATCGGAAGTAGTGCTCAAGAAAAGCAACAAAACTGTACGAGAGAGAGAGAGCTGAATGCGACGTTTTCAAATACTCAGGCACAACAGGGCTCATCTGATTACTGCAGGAATCAATGGATTGAAGACAACTGGAGAGAGAACTGGGGCTTGCACGAGCAGACAAACTCAACACGATTTAAAACAGTACGGACCGCGTCGCCTCGTTAATAAGAATATCATATTCCCGACGCAAGTGAGGAAACGCCATTAAGCACTATGTATGCACAGCACAAGAAATTAACCCAGTTAATTTACTCATTACGTAAAGGCAATTTGGGACCAACATTCAGAACAAAACAGTATGTGCCAAACATCCACACTGTGAGGATAAGAGCATTTAGGGTGTTGGGTGTAGAAGCTACGATTGGGTTATGTGTGTGGGGTCGAGGGGACAGGATACCTTGTGCTGCTCAGGTCGGGTCCAGGAGGCCTGGAGTGGACAGAGAGAGGACACAACACACACACACACACACACACACACACACACCCAAGTGAGAACAAATCTTGGGAAAATCGAAAACTATTCACTGGGAATGAATATCTGATGAGGGCTTGTCCAGCACGCATATGATTAACAAGTAGAACATAAAACATGCGTTCTAAGAACGACATACACATACTAAACAAAGCTTATAAATGTAATTATGCGTTTATTTCATACTAACATCACTATTAATTCATTTCATATTAATGTCATTAAGGGTAGTTGCAGTATGTGAGATTAGCAAATCAATTAGCTGAGAGTCTCAGGGACACCAGCTGAAGGAGTCAGATCATAATTTGTGTTAAATTTACTTAGGAACACTTGTAGTAAAACACTCAAAATGCTTGTTTAGAATAGCTTAGTGTTAAATAAGTGTTTTGAAGATAAAGAAAGGAAATGCAGCATTTGAACAGTTTTTACGTGTTTGGAGGCTGCAGGGACACTCCAGTGTGACTCTCTAACCCTGGGCGTGTGACCTCTCACCCTGCAACCTCTCTAAACTGATTTTCACATTTAAGGTGGAAAGCAAATGCATGCATGTGTATTACTGGGCCATGTCTGGGATTACATGGATGGTGTGTAAAGACGACAGACATGACAGGAAAACGACGCAAATGACAACAGACTGCAAAGTCCTAGTGTGTCGAGTCCTGTAGGGGCTCACAGATGTGCACCAGCCCACAGATGTGCACCAGCCCACAGATGTGCACCAGCCCACAGATGTGCACCAGCCCACAGACAGGTAGCATCCTTCCCTTAGCCAGCCCAGACATGCTCCACACCGCGCCCCCACACAACAAGAAGACAGATGTTCCACAGACAGTACCACGTCGCACGTTCACCAGAATCACAAAACGAGAGAGCGCTGAAATCACACGTGAGCTTGCTGTGGTGGCACGTGATCTGAGGCCTGCACTGTGCCAACACTCTCAAGAGGGCTGAGGGCAACGTGCTGTGATGGCCACTCCGGAGGTGTGGGGTCTCAACATCAGACCACGCCACTGAGATGTAACCACACACACAAGTGTGTGGCATGGAACCGCAGAACAAAAATTCCGCCTGTTTGTTTTGCATGTGCACATATGGCCCTGGTACAGTCTCTGAATGTGCTCGCATGTGTGTGTGAGTGTCTCTGTGTGTGTGTGTGTGTGTGTGTGAGAGAGAGGGAGATGGAGAGAGATAGTGTGTATGTGTGTATGTTGTGAGTGGCTAATTAGTTATGTGGGCGGGTGGGGGCCGTTTCTCAATGTGTAGAGAATTAATTACATGAAGAGACAGCATGTCAGACATTGAGAGGAATATGAAATCATCTCCAAACGTTTGCACAGACAGATAACATAAGACTTAACAAGGTTGTTTATTGGAAAAAAACTTAAATTTACTTAAATTTATTGGAGTAGGGTCCATGCAAATAATAATAATAATAATAATAATAATACCAATAAAACAAGTTCGTACAAATCATCGTGGGTGAGATATTCCTGATATGCAGTGGAGCTGTTTTTTAGGTGCCGGAAAGATTTCACGCTGCAGTCCAGCAGTAGATGTCAGAGGTGGAGAGAAAACTGGATCAATATCTCCATTTGAACAGAGGCCACAGAGTGGGAATGCTGTTTCCTGCCTTCAAGGCTCAGCTGAGAGAGAACGAGCCGGCGTTGAGCAATGGGTCAGCGGAGCAAGCAGGGAGACTGATCTGAGACACCCTCCCAGAGGCCACGCATCTGAACCGCCATTGTGTGTGAGCAGAACAAGGCCTGCTCTGTGAAGCCCCGCCACTTATCCCAAGTCGACATCTGTTTGGCAAATTAAAAAAACCCTTCTGGAGATAAAGAACCCTTGAAATATCATGTAATTGTGCCTGGCTCTCTCTCTCTGAAGCCGTCTCCGTCTCTGCGATGTGAGCGGGTCATTTTAAAGGCCTTCGATCTAATATGTTTCATAGCGAAGTCATGGAGAGGTTGACGCCAGGCAAAGGCAACAGGTGAAGAGTTCAGGAGACGGAAGCTCATCTTCATGGGCCGACCACTGGCCTGGTGGAGCGTAGGCGTGAGTCTGAGGCCCACAGCGTCTGCTGTGTATGACCCCTGGGGCTCGCTGGTAAAGTGGGCCAGAGGCAGAAGAACTGACAAACAGGGCTGAAATGGCCAAAGCTCTCCATGTGGGATGGACCACGATCCTCCACCTCCAACAGAAGAAGTAGGAGAGACACCTGACAGCTCAAATCACTTTCATGCAAAACTGAAGACCAGCTAAACTGATTTGTGGAAACGCTGAGCGAACAGCGCCGCCCACGTGTGACGTTGACCTCTAGAGCGAACAGCCCCGCCCACGTGTGACGTCGACCTCTAGAGCGAACAGCCCCGCCCACGTGTGACGTCGACCTCTAGAGTGAACAACCCCGCCCACATGTGACGTCGACCTCTAGAGCGAACAGCCCCGCCCACGTGTGACGTCGACCTCTAGAGCGAACAGCCCCACCCACGTGTGACGTCAATCTCTAGAGCAAACAGCCCTGCCCACGTGTGATGTCGACCTCTAGAGCGAACAGCCCCGCCCACGTGTGACGTCGACCTCTACAGCGAACAGCCCCACCCACGTGTGACGTCGACCTCTACAGCGAACAGCCCCGCCCACGTGTGACGTCGACCTCTACAGCGAACAGCCCCGCCCACGTGTGACGTCGACCTCTACAGCGAACAGCCCCGCCCACGTGTGACGTCGACCTCTAGAGCCGATTTGTTTCACGTGGAGCACGCGCCTTGTTTCGGCTCACGAACAGGGCGGAGCGGCAATCACGTCATTCCCACAACTGAGGCGCATGAGTGGTGGAATCAGAGAGGCAGAAGTGTCTCAAGCTGCGATGCTTCAACCAGCAAGCGCTCTTCAACCGTACGTGTAGGTGTCACGATGGCACGGACGAGCCAGAGAGACCGCAGACGAGCAGCGAACTCCGCAACACAATCACGTGCGGAACAGGACACGTGCTTCTTTGAAGGTTTACTGCTAATAAACCCGATATAATCAACCAAACGAAGATCCCTCAAACACATACGTAGCACGACGTATCCTTCCGCCAAACATTCCGCACCACGAGCGTGTTTTTGCTGCACGTGTCTACGCAGGACGACGAATATAGCATGCGTGTCTAAATGAGGATGATGATGGGGAGGGGGGGGGTGAGGTTGAGGGGGAAACGGGAGAGTTGTCCGACCAGGCAAGGCGAACGGCGAGTCATGCTTCTTTATGGACTGCGGCATGAGGACAGCATGACTCCGGGCATCATGGGAGTCATTCCCGTCACATTCGTTTAGTTTGTAATTTTTATATTTTTTTACGAGCTGAAGCCATCGCTTCAGTCGTCATGAAAACTACAGCAGCAGAACCTTCCAATGTCATGCTGTAACCTCTTCGTCAGGGCTCTCTTCACGTTCAAATGTTTAAATTAAATTATATCTGATACGATCACGGCTTTTTAGGACACTGGAAGAAAAAGATTCTTAGCAGTGGGGAATAAATTAACAGACATCTTTACTGTTTGATAGTTATCAAGGTCCTGGCCCAAATCTGGGATTAACGAACAGTGCAGCTGATTTTTGGTGGGTGTTTCAGACGTTACTATACCTGCCACTCTGATCTCATACCTGATAAACCCGCTTCAGATGCTCCTGTAGACAGAAACAGATTATATGCATGAAGTAGCCTGAAGCAGCACTAGCCTAGCCACCAATGCTACATGCTTTTCCTCAGTCTTTATATAAATGACAACCATCATTGCTGATGAACATCTCCACTAAGCTCTGGGTGGTAGAACACGAAAACGAACAGGAGCAGAGGAAGAGTCGTGGAGGACCAGACGGGCGTCACCTCACTCACCTGTTCTCCCTCTGTGAACACATGTGGGCCGAAACTCCACGTGATGCTCGGCGTGGGGTCTCCCGTCGCTTCACACGTCAACGTGACCCGCTCTTCCATCTCCGTGGTGGTCCGGTTCTCCAAAAACGTGATGCTGGGTTTCACTGGAATGGCATCATTTAAAAAGGGGGACAGACTCTAGCACTTGACTCTCTCCCGAAGCACAATTCTTCTTCTGGACAGTGAGGAGCTATTATAGTGCAAATCTGTCAAGTTTTGACACATCTTACCGAAGACTCTGAGACTGACTTCCTCCTCAGTGTTCCCTGCTTTGTTCCTGCCGATGCAAGTATAATCTCCCTCGTCCAGCTTTTTAACGTCCATAATAGTCATCTCCGAGCCGTCCTCGCTGAACTGGTACTTGTCCCCGCTCTCGAGGACGTTGTTGCTGGGAGAAACGCAATAATGCTCACGCTGCAGCACAGCTCAAACACGTAACCAAGGGCTACCGAAAAGACTTTACGAGACAAGCCACGCTTGTCCTCATTTTACGTCGGGTAGTTTTATTAAAAAACGAAAACAAAGACATTTGTTTTCGAGCTGCTAGGCCACTTGAGGGGAACCTGAAATTAGGCCTCTCCTGAACAAAATGGTTCTATTCACTCAATTTTCTTCTAGGTTCCTCTCTGACAGCCCCTAAAAAACCCATCGCTTTCTTGATGAAGGCCACACACCCTTCATCAAAAGGTCAAACAGCTAATAAACACAGAGCAAGCCGCTGTCAAGAAGACGTGGGGCAGCGATCTCCCATCCCGGCCGTTCTCCCATGCCCCCCCCCCCCCGGCTTTGCTTCCTCTGAGAGCTCGCAAGGCTGGCTGTCCCCAGCATTAGGACAGGCTTGTCTCTTTAAGACCTCTAACAGCACAATCCCAACTCGCCCTCTGCCTGTTAACTCCTTCTTAGTTCTACATTCAGGGTTCATCCGCCTGCCAACAATCTCTCAGTCCAACTCGGCATTGGCTGCAGTGGGAAACAGATCGGGGGGGGGGGGGGGGGATCACAGTCGCTCTGTAGCGTGGGGAGAACCCAGCGCGAGCTCGAGGAGAGGCAGGCGAACACTGGCTTACCGTCTCCACGCCACCATGGGCTTAGGAAAGCCCTCCGCATCACAGGCCAGCGTGACCGAGTAGCCCAGGTCAGCGGTGCCGTTCACTTCTGGCTGCCGCGCTCGGATGGTGGGGAGGACTGAAGAAAGACGAAAAAGGCTGCGTTTAGACTCTCCAGGCCGCAGGACGGTTCTCCAAAACATCCACCGTCTGCTGTTTAATCACACAGACGCACGGCCCTCCGCTCTAGACACTCGTGGAGGATTTGGGTGGTTCAGATCTAATTTACTGCTACAGCGGCTTGTCTCAAACTCACAACAGAAGATGCCGGAACATCTCCACACGCGAAGGGTTTCAGTGAAACGCCCTTAATTTAAAGTCACAAAGCCTCCAGTTCAGTGAAACACAGCTCATAATGACATACTTACAGGCCTGCACTGGGAACAAAATGTTCATTGTCTGTAAACAATTGGCAATTAACAGTAAACAAAGATACACCGAGATACACTGATCCCAGAGCAAACCAATACTCCAAACCAATACTCCAAAATAAACTCAAAAAAGAAAAAAATGCTAAGCTTTTTAATCAAGAACAGTAAACAAAAGCCATTAGTTTATCTAAATTATTGATATATAATTTATATATCGTTTATATAATAATTTAAACAGTATTATATATTATATAGTTTTAACAACATTATTATTATTATTATTATTATTATTATTATTATTATTATTATTACTGCTTACAGTTATTACTGCTATGTGGACATACCATACTGAGATATTACTACAACCATCAGCTAAGAATCTCCTGGGAGACTTTTCCCAGGGGAACTGTCAGGTCTGCAGGTTATGAAGTGTAACCTGTGTTTGAAAACTTCACAAGCACCTTTTAAAAACACAGACGGACGATAGAGCCACATTTGCTTCTGCATTGTGAAGAGACTTTTTCCTTTTTTCTGCCCCTCGTGCTCGCGAAACACTCGCAAAAATGAAAAATGTTATCAGCAGGGACACACACGCACTGGGCTGCAGCTCAGAAAGGAGCAATTAACTATTTTTAAATAGGTATTAAACTTAATCAAAACAATATATTGAGAATATAACTGCTTCTCCAGACGCCTGCTGTAGTTTATCCTACTAGTCCTGGTGAAATGTAGCCCAGTCTCAGGTTTTGTGGTTTATCTTTCTAGTACTGGTTAATGTAGCCCAGTCTCAGGTTTTGTGGTTTATCTTTCTAGTACTGGTTAATGTAGCCCCGTCTCAGGTTTTGTGGTTCATCTTTCTAGTACTGGTTAATGTAGCCCCGTCTCAGGTTTTGTGGTTCATCTTTCTAGTACTGGTTAATGTAGCCCCGTCTCAGGTTTTGTGGTTCATCTTTCTAGTACTGGTTAATGTAGCCCCGTCTCAGGTTTTGTGGTTCATCTTTCTAGTACTGGTTAATGTAGCCCAGTCTCAGGTTTTGTGGTTTATCTTTCTAGTACTGGTTAATGTAGCCCCGTCTCAGGTTTTGTGGTTCATCTTTCTAGTACTGGTTAATGTAGCCCAGTCTCAGGTTTTGTGGTTTATCTTTCTAGTACTGGTTAATGTAGCCCAGTCTCAGGTTTTGTGGTTTATCTTTCTAGTACTGGTTAATGTAGCCCCGTCTCAGGTTTTGTGGTTTATCTTTCTAGTACTGGTTAATGTAGCCCCGTCTCAGGTTTTGTAGTTTATCTTTCTAATTCTGGTTAATGTAGCCCAGTCTCAGGTTTTGTGGTTTATCTTTCTAGTACTGGTTAATGTAGCCCAGTCTCAGGTTTTGTGGTTTATCTTTCTAGTACTGGTTAATGTAGCCCAGTCTCAGGTTTTGTGGTTTATCTTTCTAGTACTGGTTAATGTAGTCCAGTCTCAGGTTTTGTGGTTTATCTTTCTAGTACTGGTTAATGTAGTCCAGTCTCAGGTTTTGTGGTTTATCTTTCTAGTACTGGTTAATGTAGCCCAGTCTCAGGTTTTGTGGTTCATCTTTCTAGTACTGGTTAATGTAGCCCCGTCTCAGGTTTTGTGGTTTATCTTTCTAGTACTGGTTAATGTAGCCCCGTCTCAGGTTTTGTGGTTTATCTTTCTAGTACTGGTTAATGTAGTCCAGTCTCAGGTTTTGTGGTTTATCTTTCTAGTACTGGTTAATGTAGCCCCGTCTCAGGTTTTGTAGTTTATCTTTCTAGTACTGGTTAATGTAGCCCAGTCTCAGGTTTTGTGGTTTATCTTTCTAGTACTGGTTAATGTAGCCCCGTCTCAGGTTTTGTGGTTCATCTTTCTAGTACTGGTTAATGTAGCCCAGTCTCAGGTTTTGTGGTTCATCTTTCTAGTACTGGTTAATGTAGCCCCGTCTCAGGTTTTGTGGTTCATCTTTCTAGTACTGGTTAATGTAGCCCCGTCTCAGGTTTTGTGGTTCATCTTTCTAGTACTGGTTAATGTAGCCCAGTCTCAGGTTTTGTGGTTTATCTTTCTAGTACTGGTTAATGTAGCCCCGTCTCAGGTTTTGTGGTTCATCTTTCTAGTACTGGTTAATGTAGCCCAGTCTCAGGTTTTGTGGTTTATCTTTCTAGTACTGGTTAATGTAGCCCCGTCTCAGGTTTTGTGGTTCATCTTTCTAGTACTGGTTAATGTAGCCCAGTATCAGGTTTTGTGGTTTATCTTTCTAGTACTAGTTAATGTAGCCCAGTCTCAGGTTTTGTGGTTTATCTTTCTAGTACTGGTTAATGTAGCCCCGTCTCAGGTTTTGTAGTTTATCTTTCTAGTACTGGTTAATGTAGCCCAATCTCAGGTTTTGTGGTTTATCTTTCTAGTACTGGTTAATGTAGCCCAGTCTCAGGTTTTGTGGTTTATCTTTCTAGTACTGGTTAATGTAGTCCAGTCTCAGGTTTTGTGGTTTATCTTTCTAGTACTGGTTAATGTAGTCCAGTCTCAGGTTTTGTGGTTTATCTTTCTAGTACTGGTTAATGTAGTCCAGTCTCAGGTTTTGTGGTTTATCTTTCTAGTACTGGTTAATGTAGCCCCGTCTCAGGTTTTGTGGTTTATCTTTCTAGTACTGGTTAATGTAGCCCAGTCTCAGGTTTTGTAGTTTATCTTTCTAGTACTGGTTAATGTAGCCCAGTCTCAGGTTTTGTGGTTTATCTTTCTAGTACTGGTTAATGTAGCCCAGTCTCAGGTTTTGTGGTTTATCTTTCTAGTACTGGTTAATGTAGCCCAGTCTCAGGTTTTGTGGTTTATCTTTCTAGTACTGGTTAATGTAGCCCCGTCTCAGGTTTTGTGGTTTATCTTTCTAGTACTGGTTAATGTAGCCCAGTCTCAGGTTTTGTGGTTTATCTTTCTAGTACTGGTTAATGTAGCCCCGTCTCAGGTTTTGTGGTTTATCTTTCTAGTACTGGTTAATGTAGTCCAGTATCAGGTTCTGCTCACCTGGCCCAGTGTGTCACATTTTATTAATTCATTTAAAGCAGTAAAGTGCACAGGCTTTCAGGCCTGGTTTAATTAATTCATTTAGCAAAACAACACAAATCGTACTTTAAAATGTCCGTCACCGTTAGTACCTTTTAATCGGGACACTCTCTCTCACAGCCCAAGAACACGGCTGTAAATATTCAGTCCTGAACAATCTCAGGTGGAGAAGGAGGAGAAGGAGACTCCTCTTCTAAATTATGATGTCTGGAGGAGCCGTGACTGCTTGTCCGTGTCGTCACTCCTGGTCAGCTTCTTCTGTGGCCGCCGAGAAGCCTCACGCCAGCTGTGAATTGCTTTGCTTGGACCAGAGCGCTGTAATGAGTGTCGGCAAAGAGCGCGCGTGCGACAAATGGCACGGAACGCGCGTGCGACAAAACGGCCGTCCGGTTCAAAGCGCCGCGTGTGACGAAGGCTCAAACAAAACCACAGAGGGATGAGCTCACCATTCACCACCACTCTGATGGTGCGAAAGTCGATCTCGCCTCTGGCCATGATGAGTCCCTCGCAGGTGTACTCGCCTTCATCAGACTTCCTGATGCCTCTTATCTCCAGGTGGTTGTTGCTAAGAATCCTGAAGCGATCTGGAGGACGACAGAGTGTTTATAATGAACGCCGGTCGCCCCCCAGAACTGTGGAACGAGAACCTGCCAAGGCTCATCGTCAGAAACATCAAGTGCTTTGCATTTTGAGATGATGGAGCTGAATTATGATGTCAGCTTTGTGATTGTGTCTTTAATCGTGAAACAGAAACAAAATGAAACTGAACACCAACTGAGTCATGAATGCAAGAACAAATGCTGCATTTTCCAATACTGCTCAGCGTCTGAGAGTAACGGACGGCAGCGGCTCTAATGGTAGAGCTCAGCGTTCTTTTCTGTTGACTGGTAAAATGAGCAAAACAAGACCTGTATATTAAATTAAATCAATACAGTACAATCAATATAGCAATAGAATGTACCAATGAATACAAAATGTACAGTTGGGTCTTACCATCTTTCTCAAACTGGATTTTTGTCCTCTTATGTTTCCAGATAACAGCTGGAGGCGGGGAACTGACAACGTCACAGACGACGACGGCGTTGTCCTTCTCTGTGAACTCTTGGGGCGATGGAGCATTTTTGAAGGTAATCTTTTCTGCAGTAAATAAACCCCACAAAGTTGTATCACAGTTAAAAGCTTCAGAGAAGATTCAGATGAACCGACTGCACACAGTAAACATGACGAAACTCGGAGGGGCGATGTGGTAGGATGAAATGAACGGGGTAAATCATCTGAGCGGAAACACGGTCTCGAAGATCCCGGGGATTACAGCGGGTGCTCGGCGTGCAGACGGAGCTGAAACGCGAGTTTGATGTGAGCGATCTGAAGCGCGGGAGAGGCCAACGCGGAGACGTACGATATATCTTCACATTGACCGTGGCCTCGGCCTGCTGATCCCGGCTGGTGGCGACACACTTGTATGTGCCGGCGTTGTCGACGTTCGCATTGTAGATGGTGAGAGTGGAGGACGTCTCGTCATTCCGGAAGGCACTGACGTCCTGCCGGTTGGGTTCGATCTTCTCACCGGTCGGGGAGAACCAGTCGATTCCTTTGGTGCCCCCGATGACTGCAGGACAAACACAGACGTGGCGTTAGGTCAGAGGACAACTGGCATAACGTGTGCAGGTCCAGCCAAACCATCCGGGCCTGGCAGTCATTTAAAACAAACAAAAACATTCATATGACAGAACTGCACCAATCAAGAGAAAATTAGGCCTTGATTCTACAGGAAACCACTGGGATTAAGAGCTCTGACCACAAGCTGACCCCTACGCGGGCACCAAACAGTCCACTAACCAAGCCTTGGGACCGGAAGACAGCATTGGTTTCAGTTCAGTGAGAAACACAATTGCCAGAGCTGCTGGTCCATGTCTCAGAGGCCGACTCCAAAGAAATCCCGAGAGGGGGAGACCTGCAAACCCGCTTTGGCCTATGCCAAGACGAGTTACGGGCACAGAGGAGGTGTTTTGGGGTGCCTCGGACGAGTGAGGAGCAGGAACATATACTATAGTTCAGGCAGGAAGAGGAAGAGGGGCTCTAGATACAAACATACCTTCACACAAAAAGAACTTTGACTCTCCAACGCTGATTTCTCCTTGCACGGGTATGATGCTCACTTGCAGAGACGCTAGGAGACAAGATTAGGAGAAAGCAGGGTTAGCACGAGGTCACATGTTCACGCAGGGGGTCATTCACAAGACGGACGGAGAACAGATGAACGGAACCCGATGGCTCGGCCAGTGGAGTCCGACAGCCAGTCATAATGTGGCTATTAACAGGAACGACCCACTACGGATCCATCACTAGCAATACAGTCTAGCTAGTCAGACACTCTTCTCCCACCACAAACACGAAGACGCTGAGAGTGCCAGATGTTGGAAAGAAGCCAATAAACATGTTTTTCGGTTATCAAAGAGGAAGCCTTTCCCGGCGTGATTCTGCGCATGCATAATGAAACAGTAGGAGGAGTCTTGCAGAACAAGTTCCATTAATTCTTCACCTATGGCTGACCTCGTTACTTTTGGACTGATGCAACAAGTAACTATGGAAACCCCATTGACAAGGCTATAGCAGGATAGCAGAGTGTGATGAAGACTTAACAACCTCTTGCAGGAATCTTTCCTACTGCTATATACCTTGAAATAAATCCATAACTGGCAAACTAACATGCTAATCATGGACATAACGTCCATACCTGATTAGCCAATTGTTAGCCAGCCCTGTGTGGATTTTTGTGGAGCCCTGGTGTCTTGTCTTCGAGACATCGGTGATGCTCTGAGACTATCTGTGAAAGCGGGCGGGTTAAACAGAGACCTGCCCAAGGGTATTGCTGAGGGGTGACAAGCAAGGCAGGAGAAAATAGAGCTGTTCAATCACAACAAAATGCATCACCTAGCCTGCATCGGCCTTAAACGTCACCAGACAATTCAGCATTTTCATTTGTACGCCTGACCCAAAGAGACTTTAGAGAAATAACTAAAGGCACAGAGGGGGTGGGGTGTGTGTGTGTGTGTGTCCGTGTGTGGGGGGTTGGAGGGAGTGTTTTAAAATCGATTTGTGCTCAGGTGACGCTCAGCAACTTATAGCCTTTCAAGTAATTTAATAAAAATTACGGTCAAAGGGGATAGCAGACTCACTACAATTAAATAAGCACGTTTCGTCAATACCCATGCAAAAGTGCAGCTCTTACAGAGTTCACTGGGTCGTGTGGAGACAGTGTTTACTGGGTCTTGTGGAGACGGTGTTTACTGGGTCGTGTGGAGACAGTGTTTACTGGGTCGTGTGGAGACGGTGTTTACTGGGTCGTGTGGAGACGGTGTTTACTGGGTCGTGTGGAGACAGTGTTTACTGGGTCGTGTGGAGAAGGTGTTTACTGGGTCGTGTGGAGACAGTGTTTACTGGGTCGTGTGGAGACAGTGTTTACTGGGTCGTGTGGAGAAGGTGTTTACTGGGTCGTGTGGAGACAGTGTTTACTGGGTCGTGTGGAGACAGTGTTTACTGGGTCTTGTGGAGACGGTGTTTACTGGGTCGTGTGGAGACAGTGTTTACTGGGTCGTGTGGAGACAGTGTTTACTGGGTCGTGTGGAGAAGGTGTTTACTGGGTCTTGTGGAGACGGTGTTTACTGGGTCGTGTGGAGACAGTGTTTACTGGGTCTTGTGGAGAAGGTGTTTACTGGGTCGTGTAGAGACAGTGTTTACTGGGTCGTGTGGAGAAGGTGTTTACTGGGTCGTGTGGAGACGGTGTTTACTGGGTCGTGTGGAGAAGGTGTTTACTGGGTCTTGTGGAGACGGTGTTTACTGGGTCGTGTGGAGACAGTGTTTACTGGGTCGTGTGGAGAAGGTGTTTACTGGGTCGTGTGGAGACAGTGTTTACTGGGTCGTGTGGAGAAGGTGTTTACTGGGTCTTGTGGAGACGGTGTTTACTGGGTCGTGTGGAGACAGTGTTTACTGGGTCTTGTGGAGAAGGTGTTTACTGGGTCTTGTGGAGACGGTGTTTACTGGGTCTTGTGGAGAAGGTGTTTACTGGGTCGTGTGGAGACAGTGTTTACTGGGTCTTGTGGAGAAGGTGTTTACTGGGTCTTGTGGAGAAGGTGTTTACTGGGTCGTGTGGAGACGGTGTTTACTGGGTCTTGTGGAGAAGGTGTTTACTGGGTCTTGTGGAGACGGTGTTTACTGGGTCGTGTGGAGACAGTGTTTACTGGGTCGTGTGGAGACAGTGTTTACTGGGTCTTGTGGAGAAGGTGTTTACTGGGTCTTGTGGAGACAGTGTTTACTGGGTCGTGTGGAGAAGGTGTTTACTGGGTCGTGTGGAAACGGTGTTTACTGGGTCTCGTGGAGAAGGTGTTTACTGGGTCGTGTGGAGACAGTGTTTACTGGGTCTTGTGGAGACGGTGTTTACTGGGTCGTGTGGAGACGGTGTTTACTGGGTCTTGTGGAGAGGGTGTTTACTGGGTCTTGTGGAGACGGTGTTTACTGGGTCTTGTGGAGACGGTGTTTACTGGGTCGTGTGGAGACGGTGTTTACTGCGTCTTGTGGAGAGGGTGTTTACTGGGTCGTGTGGAGAGGGTGTTTACTGGGTCTTGACACATCTGCCACTATTCACACATACTACTGCCGGTGTGGGATGCACTTTACAGGACTGTATAATAAATACAGTCATCTCACATTTTCATTAGTTATCTCAGTTCCCATAAAGGTAGATGTTTAAAGCATAGCAGACACACAAATGTCTGTGTTTTGCACGACAGAACTGACTGTTTCCACCTAATCAGACACTCGGGAAATAAACAAAACCTCGTAGATCCCAGATAATGCACGTTTGTCTGTAGCAAATATTCGCAAAGTGGTTTGATCACTCAACAACATGAGTATACATGAGAAAACACCCACTGAAAAACTACATTAAGATTACGAAGGACATAACAATCCATATCGGGTCATTTTTTGTCCATTAAGTTGTTATGGAAGGATGAAAGAAGAGTGGCTTTTGTTGTGAGGCGTGGTCACCGAGAGGTCACTTCCTGTGTGCGGAGGAAGATGCCCTTCGGTGTCAGAGCTGAGCAGCTCAGGGGCACGACTGCCGTAGAACCCGGGGGGACGGAACAAACAGCACATAAATACTGCACTTAGCACTTCGTGTGCAAATGTTTAGGAAGCTGAAATGAAGTAAGTTGGTGTTAGAGCTGCCCAAGATCACAGTACGGACTCACGTGGGCAGAATTACTGCCTTTTGTTGCCCAGATCAGGACCGAGCCTCGTCTGTCATAATAATAATGTGCACTGCTGTTATTTGACTGATGAAAATAAATATTTTGGTTGATACTGTAACTGTGATAATTCATACTGATTATCCCACATCGCTTGCACACTTAACCTGAGGTGTTTAATTGTTTAACTGGGTTTTATCACCCCAAATTCTTCAGCACATCTTGTGGAAACATTTAGGATCGTTTAGGGGCTCAGCACACAAACTGCTTCGACTCAAATGAAAAAAAACGATGATTTAATCTCACCTCCTCGTACCACAGCAGTAATCTAAACAAAACACGTACAACATAGCACAAATGAAACATTTAGTGCAAAATATGTGTTTTCATAAAGCCCCTCACTGCGTAAAAACACGTTTGTGTGTGTACTGGGTTGGAGTCTACTCAGAAACCCAGAGTCCATATCATCTCAAGCTTGTGTCACGGGTGTCCAGTGCTCTCGTCTCCTCCAGCACGACTGCCTCTGTGTGCGGACAGTTCCACCCAACACTCCCCTCCCCACACCTCTTCATGAGTCAGAACGTCTGTGTTTGCTCCTCCACTTGTGTACACGGGGGACGGATTAACAAGGACGTGCTTAAATGCTCCATGAATTTTACAAAAAATAAGGAATGTGTGGTTTTGTTTTTCACTGTACACCTTCATCCCGTTAAAAAAATCCACCTGAAACAAGACATGAGATTCAGATTGAGAAATACAGACGAGAGATGAGACACAAACGTGTGTGGCGTTCAGTCCTGATGAGATGAGACACAAACGTGTGTGGTGTTCAGTCCTGTCCTGGTCTGACATTTCTGTAATTTGTTTAGAAGGTAAAAAGCAAGTCATGTCAGCCAATGAGACGCGTTCTGCCCGTGTGTTGGGGATGTCCCTCATGCTACTGGGAGACACTGTGAGCGCCTGTTCAAAGCCAAGCGAGCCACGTCCCCCACTATGACCGCCCTGTTGCTTGGCAACGTGAAATTGAAGGTAGTGGAGTCTTAATGGTGTGCGTGGTGTGTTAACGCTGGGACACAGGGGTGTCCAGCACTGGGGCCATGCCTGATTTGTGGCTGTTCTGTCTCTGTAGTGGGGCTCCTGGTTGACCTGGGGGTTGGGAGAGTGGGGGTGTTGGTACAAGAGTATAACACTCCTCCCCCCTCCACACACACACACACACACACACACACACACACACACACACACACACACACACACACACACACACACACACACGAACACAATGAACACAAAAACTTTCCTTTTCATGGCAACATAGCTCTGGAGTCCAAGGGAGGAAATGGCAAACGCTGACTCACTCTAGACAGATCCCAGAGAATGTCTACCGCAAAGGTTAAAAAATACACAAGTTGCTCTACCTCTGCCTCCTGGCTATGAGACATGTAACGGACAAGGCAGCACTTCAGGTGCCCAACACCAGCACCAGGGTCAAGTCACCTGAGGAGAAGCACGTCTCATTGTCGAGAAGAAAGTTCAGCGCTCTCGCCATTTTAAAGTACAGCAGTTTTACTCCCGTGGATTTCTCTGCGTGACTGGCGTGCTCCACACACACGGAGTCAAACTAATAGTATGTGGCCCTGGGGTTCCTCTCACGCCAACTTCCCGTGCTTTTAATTGGACTACATATCAGCCATCGTGCTGACAACTTCAACGGCGCCACGAGCTGCATAATTAAGCAGTGTCTTCCACGCTAGCACAGGAGCTACGCTCCCATTATTACTAGCCTTGCTACATCCTGAGTCCTTGTATCGTTAATACGAGAGACCCAGACCCAGGCGCCAGCGCAAATTCTTCCACAAATAAATTCCCACAGTGTGTGTTCTCCTGCGGCCCTGGCTACCGAACCGGCCGTGTTGTATTTTCACCCCGGGGCGGTTGCTATATGTGTTAAGACACCTGTCACGTTACGCCGGCTCCTGGCTGAGCCCAAGCTGATTGTTGGCCTGTGTTTACAGGCAGTACCGCTCCACGAGTGGAGCCACTGCATATAGAATATAATGAGCTTCTTATCAGCAGGCTAGGAGGTTTGCGGGCTGCCCCTCTAAACCATAATTAAAGCAAACCGCTCTGCTTTTGCTGACTGAAACGCTCAAGGGGAAATCGCGTGGGGGTAGAGGAAACACGGCGTCCACGTTCCTCTTCTGAGATCACGTCCTTCAGAGGGACAGGGGGCAGTCTGGGCGACTCGCGGCCACGGCTGGGACGACCCGTCTGGCCGGACGCATCCGACATCACGTCAGCGCACCACGGATCCCGCCCGACCCCCCTGTGGTGAGCGGTTTGCGGCGTGGGGTGGGGGGCTGGAGCTGCCGGTGGCCGCCGCTAACTCCGGCTCACATTTGCTTGCTGATCAGGCCGCGAACGCAGTGATCGTCCCCGCTGCCCCGTTGCCATGGAAACACCCCCTCCTTTGGTTTGCGTGCAGCTCGTAAAAGCCCCGTGTGAATGGGCCGGGGGCCGCCCCGCTGGAAGGACTCTCTGTGCACCGAGACTGCACACGCAGAGCTCCGTGTTGGGCCCAACACAGCCGCGTCCTGCAGAGTTCCCTGCTGTAGCCGTACTCATTGGCAATTAATCAATCGGAAACAAGCACGAACACCGAACTGTCTCTTCACAGCCTTAGAGACACACATGCTGCAATATAAAAAAACTTCACATTTGATCTTGTACTATTTTATCTTTTTGTTTTGTGACATCCGGTTGTACAGGGCAGGAAGAAAGAAAGAGTGACCGAACACCTAGCAGATTTTAGTCATTATATATTAGTCAATATACATCATCAGCATATTTTATAAGTACATTACTAACAATCGAAACATTTTTCATAGTTGACACATTATAACATCTCAAATGCTGCATCACTAATGTTAAACAGTATGAACTATTGCTGAAGCTTTAGTCAGAGTTGAACCTGAACCATGAAACACACCTCACCAAATCAAACACTGTACACACATACAGTCCTCCAGGACATGTCTCAAAATACCTGAACACACACACACACACACACACACACACACACACACACACACACCACACACACACACACACACACACACACACCACACACACACACACACACACACACCGTTCAGAATGATTGGAGACCCTAAAGCTGGCTATGGTGGCTACACTGGCTAAGGTGGTCACGGTAGCTAAGGTGGCTATGGTGGCTACAGTGGCTACAGTGGCTAAGGTGGCTACAGTGGCTATGGTGGCTACACTGGCTAAGGTGGTTACGGTAGCTAAGATGGCTATGGTGGCTACAGTGGCTACAGTGGCTAAGGTGGCTACAGTGGCTACGGTAGCTAAGGTGGCTATGGTGGCTACAGTGGCTAAGGTGGCTACAGTGGCTATGGTGGCTACACTGGCTAAGGTGGTTACGGTAGCTATGGTGGATATGGTGGCTACAGTGGCTACAGTGGCTAAGGTGGCTACAGTGGCTACGGTAGCTAAGGTGGCTATGGTGGCTACACTGGCTACTGTGGCTACACTGGCTACTGTGGCTAAGGTGGCTACACTGGCTACGGTGGCTACACTGGCTACAGTAGCTACGGTGACCAGGGTGGGGCAGGGTGGGGCTTGTATGCCGACAACATCAGCCAGAACTTCACAGGCTTTAACAAGTGCTCCCTGTGCATGAGAGGCCAGACAGTAATTCATTTTCCTGCCTGTAATGAGACTGTGTTTAAGTGGCACAGAGCCAGACCAGAACAGGCAGGGACAGAACGAGCTTACCGGGCAAGAGGAAGAGACACACACATCCCCCACACACACACCCTCTCCCACACACACACCCTCTCTCTCTCTCTCTCTCTCTCTCTCTCTCTCTCTCTCTCTCTCTCTCTCACACACACACACACACACGCACACGCACACACCCCCCACACACACATCTCCCACCCACCTGCCTCTCCAGTGAATCTACACTGAAGTAATGAAGCTCAGGTTGCAATTTTATAACAAAATCCATACCCTCATAGGTCCAAGTCAAAGGTCAGCAATTAGATTAGGCCAGAAATACAGGAGCTCAGTGTAGTCTCTGCACACCAGTATGAGGTCAGACAGGATGCCTGTCGACCCCTAAAAGGCTGGATGGAATGGGATTTCTAAAAACTCTCATCGTAATTGGGCCAATTCTCTCAGAGAGAAGACTAACCCGTTTTTATTAGTTCCAGAAACATTTTCAGATTGCTGCTGAGAGCAGCAGTTAGAAGAACACGCCAAGAAAAATGTTAAAATATTTTGCTGGGAGGTAAGTAAAAATTTCAACAAATGTTTTACCTGTTTCAACATTAAATATTAACAGATATGGGTTAATATTATTCTCTAAACCCCCCCACCAGAAAGAACACTGCTGGGAGATGAAGTTGAGAAGAAAACTGTGCGAGATGAAACCCACTCAGCACCCCTTCAGACTTCCGTTGTTTCCTTAAGGCGTGCTTTAAAAATCCTACAGCATCTTCAGAAAGTGCAAGACATGCTTCTCCCTATTAAGCTACCGAGACCTGAGGACCCACCGCCTAAATTCCACCTTATGACAGCTACAGCCCTGCTGTAACCACACAGACATTAGTGGAAGAGTCATGGTTTCAGGAAACCCCCTTTTCCTTTATTAGTCTGTCTAATGGGTCAGTGTCCTGTTATTGATGACTCATCCTGAATTTAATTCTGCCAAGCTATTGATCTTTTCCAGGCACGAAACGCTTCTCACAGACGTTGGATGGTCTGGAAGCTCAGAAATGAGGGAGGTATATACAGCCTGTTAATCGATGACTGAATCTTCTCTGGCAACTCAGAAAAACAAACATTTTTCAGATCAATTTTAAAAAGTAGGCCATGTCTGTTCCATTTCACTGACCAATCAGATTATCCAAAAATACTATACTATTATTATATGAACAAAACACCCAGAAGTGTTGTTGTACCTACCATGAATGTAACACCTCTAGTTATAAAACCACTGCAGGTCATAATGAATTAAATTATAATGGGCCTACAATGGGCTTAGAATGCAATCAACATGCTCGATTAAGGTGCAGAATTTCACCTTAACACCGCCATTCTCAGCAAAGTCAAGCCAGCACTGTATCTGGACTAAACAGTAAAAGAATAAACAAATGAAACATGACGGCAATAGCTTTGGTTCCAAGCTGAATTATTTCACTCTAGATTACTAGTTCACTTGGCACATGCCAAAAAATCAGGCTACATTATTACATTTTTAAAGGTTAGTATGGACAGAACAAGCCTACATTTCTCTTTTATTTCTCTCAGTTCAGTATCTAGGGGCCTATTTGAGGCATGGTGATCTATGGCCCGTGAGAACATCACGAGACAGACCTGTCTAGATGTACGGGAAGTACAGAGTATGAGAGAGAGAAAGGGGGAGGGGAAGAGAAAGGGAGAGAGGGAGAGAGAGAGAGAAAGAGAGAGAGGGTAATAGAGGGAGAGGGGGAGTGAGGGAGAGAGAAAGCACAAGAAAGGGTGATGAGACAATGAGTGTGAAGCGTGTGCCCAGTCTAAATGTGTGTGCCAGTTTGTTTAACTTCAAAACGACATTTTGCTGAGGCCTGAAGAAAAGGAGTAAACATTACACACACGCACACAAAACACACACACACACACACACACACACACACACACACACGCACACAAAACACACACACACACACACACACACACACACACACACAAACACTTTGTTTCATCTTTCAATTTTGTAATTTATTATTATCATAGTTGTTATTGTGATATCAGATATACAAAAAGAAAGCGATGTTTATCGGAAGCAGCCGAAAGCTCAGCTCAGGTTCACAAACCTCAGACCATCGAGCCAAACGGGATGTGGGGAGTTCTGGGAAGACAGAAGAGAATGACGAGGAGATAGGACATTTCTCGCCATTACTGAAAGAGCTAGGTCACGGCAGACTGCTAGACCCTGGTCACCCACGAGCTGTCAGGGTTCACCCAAAGCTCTGCCCACCGACTCTCAGCTCTCAGTGTAACCAATCAGGAGACAGATTCACCCCGTCGGGAGGGAGGTGGAACCGGGACCGGGCCGCATGAGAAGAGGAAGGGATCAAATGGAGAAAAAACTGCTGATCCAAATCCACACAGAGTTGAGCTCGTCAGTGAACGGATGCAGTCTGCACACGTGGCCCTGGAATATGGTGCATTACTGGAGGCTCCCCGCTCCACATTTCCTTTGGATCATCTCGTGTCACAGACTTTAACTGTGCAGGTTTCTCAGAATTCACAGCACATGCTATAGCACACATGCACAGTCACACACATATATAGCTGGCAGCTATGTTGATAAAATCCAGTTTGGCTGCCACAGCAGGACACTGAAATGACACAACTGATTTATGATTTATAATAAAACCTGAATCTATTTTTGCAACTTCTGTGTGTGTAGGACCTCAGAGGAAGCAACTTTGAAAAAAAAAAAAAAAACCTTCATTGCTCTCCTGTTTGTTCAGTGTAAATATATTCATTCTGTTCAAACCCCTTTCATCCTTTCTGAAGCATTAAGCTATAAGACAATAGAGGGCACAGGGAATTGTTATGCAAGACTACAGAGCTTGTTTTTACCCCCCAACAGGAGGAATCAAAGCTAACCACGCAGATGCTTCTCAGAAAGCCTAGCAGATCCCCGTCCTGGCCGTGGAGAGCACTGTCACAAGCTACTGAACTCCATGACTAAGAACAGCAGCTCTGCCCACATACTGAAATACTGGCTTGTCCACACACACACACACACACACACACACACACACACACACACACACACACACACAAACACACACACACACAAACACACACACACACACACACACACATATACACACACACACACACACACACACACACACACACACACACACACACACACACACACACACACACACACACACACACCTGCAATAACATGCATGAAACAGTACTAGGAAATACTACCTAAGGGAGGAGTAGCAAACCGCATTACCAATAACAACCATACAGCAAAAAAGAAATCTTAACAAACCAAACAAAAACAAATGAGACCTACAACGAAAGCTAAAATCTTTAGAACAAGGGTTTATATTTATATTAATATATTTGACTGTCCAGCTTCAGAATATTATATATTTCAGATTATTTAGCATTCAACATAGGTGTGATGTTCTTGGACTTAAATAGACAATGTTAGTCTTATACTAAGAGTTTTCACCGACACTCAGATAATAACCAACAGTTAGTACACACATATGCCCTGACCAAATCCAATCAGCACAAAGATTTGCATTGTATTAAAGCCAGAACCCAACTGTGCAGGTGAATTACAGGCGTCTTAGCTTTGTTTCCTCACTGAAGCAAAACCCCATCCTTGCTCAGCTCTCCTTGGGTGGTGCTGTCGATAATTAGACATAAGAAGTCATAAAAAGCTTCGTCATCAAAACTGCAACATCATCACTAATGATGAGTTTATTCAAAGGGGTTTTTAATTCCTCAAATATTAACTAATTAAAAAAAGACATTTGCATCAAATATCTACCATTTCCATAATTTTGTGACATTGCAGGTGATTTAGTGATATCCTGATAAGAGAACATAAAAATTAGACAATTTTGAAAAATTACCAAGCAATGGTCATTTTTATTGGTTACAGGCTGCCAAAATGACAATACCCAAATTCTGGCCAAAGATAAAACTTGGAGTTTGGTGAAATTCATTATACGATTGATCTTCTTAAAAGCTTTTAGACAACTGGGAGCAAACCTGAAGCATCAGTGATCCATCAACTCATGGCAGGTTTGATGTGTACGGAACAGCAAGCGTGAGTATTTTTGGACATGGCGGGTCTTTGGCTGACTACATGGTAATGAATGCAAATCGCATTTCGCCTCTTTAAACACAAAGTCAAGAAAAGCTACAGTGCTGTGTATTTTCTTTAACAGATTTCATGAGATTTCATTATTTTTAGTGGTGTCAATTCCAGGTTCAGAGATTAAAAGTCCTCACCAGGATTTTGCTCAGGCTTCCTGGATTGTGTTGATTCCACTAATTTTACCTGGATTGCTAATTAGAAAATCTAGCAAGCTTGAGCAAAATCCTGGTGAGGACTTTTAATCTCTGAACTTGGAATTGACACCACTAATTATTTTAACAATCTAGTCGTGCCAATCATTATGACACCTTTTTCTACTAACTGGAGAAAAACATTAAGAAGTTTATAAACCATAACTCACACTATTATGTGCGTTCTCATCAGTTATGCTAATAACTGTGTGTCACTCTGAAGACACAGAATACTAGTACAAACATTTGATGCCTCTGACACGCTAACCTGATTGACGAGGGGGGGGGGGGGGGGGGGGGGGGGGGTCTCGCATTTCTACCCGTGTTTTAACAGAATGAGAAATCGTTGAGCATCACTTTACGCTGTTTGATCATTCCTTTCTCAATCTCCCTAATACAAACAACAATCCGTTCTCTCTGTTTACCTAGTGGGTCCCGGGGATCTTAAATTAATCCATATGACACACAATTATTCCAGTCCTCGTCAGGCTCACTGTCCCATGAGCAAGTGAGGAATACCAATCACTCAACAGACAGACAGACAGATCAGACAGATCAGAGCGACAGATAAACAACGCTGAATTTTAGTGTGTGAAAATGCATTACTGAGGAGGAACTCAAACCAGGCAAAAGAGAAGAAAACGAAGCTTCATCTTGAGGACTCGATCGAGTTAGCAAAGTGCCGCCCACCTCCGGCGCCGTTTGTTCAGTTTATGGTAACAGATGGTTCTGCGTCCTGTTCTTAGAGCTCAGGTCTGAGCTTTAATGTTCAGAAACACTTCTCCCAGAAGTCAACTAATATGTTTATTAACAATTATTCAGTTCATATAAAAGTCTGCTGTGTCAAAGGAAAATTAGAACGAAATTAAATTGCGTGGCTTTTTAACTTGCTTTTTTAATATGATATTGTATAACTCCTCAACGTCAATTACGAAGGAATTAACAGATTTTATCGTTACTGTTATTTTTACATTAATGAATTAATAAAATATGTTGTTGAGCTTTCTCAATTTTCCGTGCCAATTCACTTCTAAGAACTTGGCGAGAGACACTAAACACCCTCGTCTTCATCATGTTCCTCACAACTACCATTACTGATGTTCTTCATCACTCCTAGAACGTCTCTCCTCCCTCCCTCTCTCCTCCCTCCCTCTCCCTCACTCCAGAAATCCACATTTAAACCATGATTTGGCACCAGAACATGAGAGAACGAGGTCACTCCTTTTCAGTCCACACCTTATTCAAATGGATCCCCATCATGTACAATCATGCGTAGCATAAGCTCTGATAAACTGAAAGCTTTAGTGCTGAGAAACGTACAACTTCTCTGTAGCTTTTGACTCGGTTTAAGCACAGCCCAGTGGAGCAAATGCTTAAGCTTGAGGGAAAAAAAAACAACACCAAAGGCCCAGAGATAAATCCCTTTTTCGTAAAGGTTAAGCTCAGAGTCGTGTGTCCTAAGATGAAAAGACAAAAAAAAAAAAAAAAAAAAAAATCACAAACCATCTGTTAGGTTTTATTGCCTTTATTTGTGTGAAAGTTCACAAATGGCTGGGATTTTCTGTGCCAACTGCATTCCATCAGATGTGATATGAAAGTCTATTTAAAACATTTTCTGAACAGACACGTGTGACGTGTGACTACTGCAGACGTGTGTGACTACTGCAGACGTGTGACAACCGCAGACGTGTGTGACTACTGCAGACGTGTGACTACTGCAGACGTGTGTGACTACTGCAGACGTGTGTGACTACTGCAGACGTGTGACTACTGCAGACGTGTGACTACTGCAGACGTGTGTGACTACTGAAGACGTGTGACTACTGCGGATGTGTATGACTAATACAAGTTTTCCATTTTTGAATAGTGCTTGCAAAGTATGATAGCATCTCTTAGCACTGGGCACGTTGGTGAAATCAACTGTGAAGTTGCTGTCATTCAGCAGCCAAATGAACACAGCGATATTTCAGCCCTCAGCCCATTATGTAATGTTTCAATAAACTTCCTCGATCCTCACTGCAATCATCACATGTCAACAGACAAACAGTGTTCGCAAACACCAGCGCACTAGCGACAGAACGCAGTGGAGCTGGTGGAGTGTGTTCGACGCTGAGGAGAGAGCTTCCCAGAGAGGCTCGTGTCATACCCAGTGACAGGACGACAGATGGTGGTGAGACACTTATTCTCTGCACACCAACCACAGGCAGCCATGCTTTTTAATAAATCACTACCAAAATTTGGCTGTGTATTCAGAAAGAACGGGGGAAGCAAGCCAATTCAGGAGATCCCGCACCTTTACACATGGATCCTTGCATGCAAACCATCGCTATATGCACATATTTGTGTGTACAGCACCTTTATACGCAGGTCCTTGACAAGAAGCAAATCCCATCCCACACTTTAGCAGAACCCCCCCACCTCAACATTTCCCTTCTGTGTGATTACTGGGCTTCTGTCTGAGTTGGATGAGCTTATTACCTTCTCTGAATATGAGAAACAACAGTGAAATAAAATAAAGAGGGCGTGGCTTGAAGGGAGACCTGGCCACGCCCAAGAGTTTAGTCGACTCCTCCTCCCGCTGCAGGGAAGAAGCATGGTGCAGTGCTTTATGGTATCCGTCAAAACCTGCATGTCTTTTCCCTCGCACCTCGCAGTTAATGTCAGCAAAGGCAGAAGATTTGCTAAGCCGCCACATGTGATCGCTCTGCTGAGAAAGAGGGGGGAAAAAAACAACAACTAAGGAAGAGTGTTCAGTCATGAAGCGTTTCCAGAGAGCTGGGGGCGGCCAAGCAGAAGGACTCGGGCAGCTGTGTCCTCGCCAAGCTGCGTCTCCCGGGCTCACCAAAGCCTGACGTCACAGATTGTGTCGGCGTCGGAGGCAGAGAAGACGTCCCTGCCTGAATGTGACAGTGCAAGATTGCATAACCGCACGTTGGAAAACACAAACACCTCCGTGTCTTTTCCGACGCGATCATTACAATAGCGCGTGCATGTGCACTCATTCCAGTTGGGAATCTTTTGGCAGAGGACTGCTGTGATCCCTCACCCAGTCCCCCCCCCCCCCCCCCCCCCCACGTGGCTCGACTCTCTAAGCACACATCATTTTCGTGGCTTCAAATGGCGTTGCTGTCAGTGGCCATTTGTCTCAAACTCCGTAAGTGACATCCGTGGTAATACAAAGACAACGCAGTGGGGTATATAACACATCCGGCTTCAGCAGGCCAGAGTGTGAGGCCTTTCAGACAGGGGAGGTCACAGAGTCATACTGGACTCCGTGGGGGACAGTGAGAAAGAGAGACAGAGACAGAGAGACATAGAGATAAAGACAAAGAAAGAATAAAGAATCAAAGGGAAATAACAAATATAATAGTCGTGTGTATTGGTCTTTGTAAATTAATAGGTACCTACAAATCTGAATGGTGGCCTGTTCAATTTATAACCCACTGGGGGTGAGCAAACTCGGTGGCCTATAACCCAAATCAATACCCAGGAAATCAGTAATACCTTCAAAACAGCACCAGTACCCCCCAGCCATCCATTATTTTAATACAGTGGAAATAATCGAACGATTGAGATTTCTACTTGCTCTAGCCAAGCTTTCCAAAGACTGAACAAGTTTAACAGACGTCATCACCTGACTCCAATTTCTTATGCAGGCTTGATAATATTTTGCTGCACACACAAGAACTGAATCTAGCAGCCAGGCCAAAAATTTCAAATATTTGCAAAAGCTTTTTACCTCTATATTTAATAAATATTTGGCAATGTAAAACATTTTTTATTATGACTGACTTTTTAGAAATCCATTCAGTAATCCACATAGCTTAATTACATAGAGTAGGAAAGTGTTTTCCATTTCAGATGATAATCATGTCTATATCCACTGAGTGTGTGGCACTCAGACGCTTAAAGAAGTGGAGTTTCTCCACCGATTGATGTTGTCTGTGCTTTAACAGCGAGGGAGCATAACAATGGTATTCGGGAGACTCGCCATACAGTCACAACATGTTTCTGACAGCAAACTCAAAATGATAAGCTCCCTGTGACAGCTTTTCACTTTATCGAGCGTGTGCATATGTGCTCACAATAATGTGAATAACAGAAGGTAGAGAACACTGAAGACATGGTTTAAAAACGCCAACTAGGTTTCCAGCTGTGGAGGAATTATTTAGCAGGAGTACAACCGCCAATCGATGACATGAACAACAACACTTAATTAGCAAAATCTTTTAATGTAACATCACTGGGATATGGAAAACATAATAAAGATGGCAGATACTTCCCTTGTGGGGACGTGGTAAACCAAGGTAACCCTTCTAAAAGGAGCACTTTATATTTAAATGTTTTAGGAAGACAGTTTAAAAATAGCTGGATGTACATTGCACAGGGACATGACAGTGATGCATTGCCACCTAAGGAGCAGGTAGCTCACAAAACGAACAGCCGTTCTTTACGCCATTATTTGCCCAAGCTGCTGAAAACCAATAGCAAAAATGACTCTAGCGAGCATCTGAAGCCTCTAGACTTGTAGTACTTAAAAAAAAACTCTGTATGCAAAGTTCTGCAGAGAACCAGGGATCTTACACTGGGATTCCCTGACAATGATGACTTTCATAAAAGGCTAGTTTATTCAAGGTCACATTAAAACTTTTCCAATTCCTACGCTTGAGCCAACAGTATATATGATGTAAATCAAGACCTCGATTTCAAATTTGGTCCTGGACTCCATAATCATCTCATCATTACATCTGACTCTATGGAAAATCCTGTGGTCTAGTCCTGAAGCAGGTGTTAGGTCTACTCTGTCCTCCCAGTGTAAATCCTGAGGTCTAGTCCTGAAGCAGGTGTTAGGTCTACTCTGTCCTCCCAGTGTAAATCCTGAGGTCTAGTCCTGAAGCAGGTGTTAGGTCTACTCTGTCCTCCCAGTGTAAATCCTGTGGTCTAGTCCTGAAGCAGGTGTTAGGTCTACTCTATCCTCCCAGTGTAAATCCTGAGGTCTAGTCCTGAAGCAGGCGTTAGGTCTACTCTATCCTCCCAGTGTAAATCCTGTGGTCTAGTCCTGAAGCAGGCGTTAGGTCTACTCTAAGTGTGCCCTTGTGTTCGTCTCTCTGGTCTGTCTATGTAACACAACTCCACTGAAATCAAAGGGTTCTCAGGAAGGCCCAGGGCCCTAACTGAACAGCAGATTAGTGAGGTTTGCTATATTCAGTGGGTTTCTAAACTAGCTTTCGTTCAGCCTCGTCTGCTGAACTCACACTCACACAACACACTTAAAAATGATATGAACCTGGTTATCTGAAGTTGTTCCTCCTTTTCAGTGAATATACCACTGTGTTCTTTCAACGTGGACTCTGCTGACTACTGAAAGGAGAATTAAGTACATGAATTACTGGAGACAGAGCTGCAGCACCACTGCGATACCTGCACACTCTCTTTAGATAAGAATTTCATCAGGTTCTCCATCTCCTCTACACCCAGGGCCAGTGCACAGTGCCTCCCCATGCAACCAACTCCATCTCAAATGCTGACTGAATGATGGTTACAGTAAGTCACAGTGTACAACTAAATTAGAAGCTGGAGACATTGCAGAATGATCCAGGTCTGTGCTGCAGATTATTTGGTTAAGATTAGGTTAGGGTTATGATTTGGATTAGGTTTAGGATTAGGGTTATGATTTGGATTAGGTTTAGGATTAGGGTTATGATTTGGATTAGATTTAGGATTAGGGTTATGATTTGGATTAGATTTAGGATTAGGGTTATGATTTGGATTAGGGTTAGGATTAAGGTTATGATTTAGATTAGGTTTAGGATTAGGGTTATGATTTGGATTAGATTTAAGACTAGGGTTAAGATTTGGATTAGGTTTAGGATTAGGGTTATGATTTGGATTAGATTTAAGATTAGCGTTAAGATTTGGATTAGGTTTAGGATTAGGGTTATGATTTGGATTAGATTTTAGGATTGGGGTTATGATTTGGATTAGATTTAAGATTAGGGTTATGATTTGGATTAGGTTTAGGATTAGGCTTCTTCTCTTTCTCCATTTCTCAAGAAGAATTACACTTTAAACTTGACGTGGTCAGGGCCGGCAGGACAGCGCAGTATTTTTTGGTTGCAGGAGCAACATGTTGTGACGGAGGCTCAAACAGACCGTTCTGAAATCATTACTGCATGCGTGAATGAACCGTTGTGAAGCTGTTGGCCACAGATCTCCTCTGCCAAGACCGGACAGACTGGCCAGAGCGGATGGTGCTATGGAGGGCAATCTGCTGCATCAACAGATGTGATGCACGTCACCAACGGAGTGCTTGATACCGTCAGCAGAGCCAAAGAAGTCTTAGTCCACAGGTCCAGAGTGGGTTTCTATCCTCTTCTTGCTTCTTTGGTATCTTTTAATTATTAGTCATGCACTGGAGAAATACAAGTTTACTCTTTGAAAACGCTCTGAGAGAGACTGCATACTAAGTATTGACAGAGAGCCACAAAGTTGCACTGTGTACTTTGGCAAAGCTTGAGATGTCGAAGGCCGCTGCAGGTTCCAAGACGGATCTCTGGGATTTCGGTGATCTATACACCACTGACATTTTGAGGTGAACTGACAGCGACCTGGTTGAGTTGGGCTGGGTAAACTTCACTTGGGCCTCATCCAGTTGTTTCTACTATTCATGAAGCTTGTTACATCTAAGCAGAGTTACTAAAAAGTTGCTCTCAAACCTTGTGGAAAGTTTTTCACCTGTTCCCCAGACCACGAAGAACCAGACACGGAGATCCCACTAATTCTAAATTGAATCTGTCCCTGAGTTTTTGAACAGCTCCTTGCTGACATCCTGTCATACAGATGGAACTGTTAAGAAATGCTGCAAGTCCCCCAAGTTTAAATTAATCTCTGTAATTAGCTACCTCATATCCTCTTCATCTCTGTAATTAGCTACCTCATATCCTCTTCATATCTGTAGCTACCTCATGTCCTCTACATCTCTGTAATTACCTACCTCATGTCCTCTTCATATCTGTAATTAGCTACCTCATATCCTCTTCATATCTGTAATTAGCTACCTCATATCCTCTTCATATCTGTAATTAGCTACCTCATGTGCTCTTCATATCTGTAATTAGCTACCTCATATCCTCTTCATATCTGTAATTAGCTACCTCATGTGCTCTTCATATCTGTAATTAACTACCTTATATCCTCTTCATATCTGTAATTAGCTACCTCATACCTCTTCATATCTGTAATTAGCTACCTCATATCCTCTTCATATCTGTAATTAGCTACCTCATATCCTCTTCATATCTGTAATTAGCTACCTCATACCCTCTTCATATCTGTAATTAGCTACCTCATATCCTCTTCATATCTGTAATTAGCTACCTCATATCCTCTTCATATCTGTAATTAGCTACCTCATATCCTCTTCATATCTGTAATTAGCTACCTCACATCCTCATCATATCTGTAATTAGCTACCTCATATCCTCTTCATATCTGTAATTAGCTACCTCATATCCTCTTCATATCTGTAATTAGCTACCTCATATCCTCTTCATATCTGTAATTAGCTACCTCACATCCTCATCATATCTGTAATTAGCTACCTCATATCCTCATCATCTCTGTAATTTGCTATGTCACATTTGCTGTTACTTCCATACCTCCAATAAGTCATTTGCTGTTACTTACATGTGTGGATTCACACTGAAAAGAGAAAGGACTGGCCTGATCCAGGTGATCCAGAAGTTTGCTTGAAATCGTCTCTTTCATAAACCTCTCCAGATGGCTAAACTCTGAATTAACCATTTCATTTTCCCCAATGAGGGAGGCTACTTTAGGCAGCCACTTTATCTTTGCCTCACGTTACAAATTCAGGTGCATTCGCCATAGCATTCATCACTGATTCCACCTCTTGCTTTTCAAAGCTGCAGTAGGCGAAATGCCATCTGAGTGTGGAGTGAAGAGTTTTCCACCCCAGCAGTGGTGCTTGTGTAGCAGAACACACGCATGTCGAGGGACTGCTTCAAAACACTCGTTCAGTACAGCATTTAGCTTCCTGATGACCAACAAAATCTTTTGCCTGTAGACAGGCACAAACTGTGGTTTATACCTTAATGCACCTTCTTGGCTCTGAAACCCAACTGATGGTGGTCAACACAAGTGAGTCATACCAGGTTATATGTCTGCATGTCTATATTTAAACCAACACCTTTCCACACTTACAGATACTGTGGGCAATACGCACATGGGTAACCAACAATCACCACATTATAGGGGGTAATGCTAACGAGAGGGTTAGCGTTGCCTTCCTTAAGTATGCATCTGTCTTTTTGTTTTTCCAAGGGCAATGATTTTCCTGTAGCATGGAAAGTGCCATCTGGGCTCAGCATGAAAAGATAGAGACATAAAGAGACATACCCTTGAGCCACTTTGTGAAGCAGAATGCCCTGTTATAAACAAACAAGCAAACAAAAAGCAAGACAAAACCAAGCAAAGTTCAAGTGCCCCCAGAGGCTGCCACACACGGCCTGTGCCTATCCTTCCTCTTCCTCAGGTCATGACCTGGAAGAAAAATCCTCCAGGACTATCCAAAACATTGTGCCAGCTGTCGAAACTGACAGTCTCAAATATGAAAACACTTAACATTTATCCCTAAACATTCCTTTTGCTGTCATGAAAATAGATCCGAAAAAATAATCTTCGCTAAACGCTTTTAAAGTGGCATATTAGGTTTTGGTCACCAATATACTTTTATTTCATATCAGGTGCACAGAAATTCATTGAGCAGAAAACTTATGCGGAAAATAGAAAAGTGAATGTGGCCTGAATTCAACAGGGTCAGAATCACGTGTTTAGCCTAATAGCACCACGTCCAACTGAATGAGTGCATGACTGCATATCTGAACAAATTTGAATAATTAAAAACTAACTTTAATTTCAAATACATATGTCTAGGTATGATTGTAATCCACTCTAATATATTACTCTTGGTTTAAAAATATAATAAATGAACAGATATCATAATTCATAGCCCCAGGTTTCAGACCACTAGCAATACTTCTCCAATCTGGAGAAAAAAGGAATTGGTGTTGGTAGAGAAAGCATACAAGCATGTTAAATGTAAGCGTATAGCCTATAATGCATAAGCCTTCGCTAATTACATGTATTTTCTTAATTTTTCGTATTCTATTAGGACTAGGATGAGAAAGCTAATCCTGTCAGACTAGCTGTTGTGATAACTGATGAAACACATGATCTCTCTGCCATGTGAGACGAGGCCGATCCAAGAGGGATCATTAGTGAACGTCCTCGGCAGTGTTTAACGATGACGGACAGCTGATGTAGTCGTGAGTAATGTTCCATCAGACAAACAGAAAGACAAAACAAATGTTCATGGCAATTTCTTAATAATGTGGCATAACAAAGGGGGCATATAATTGAACATCAAAATTCAGTTCATGCGTACGATATTCTTATATTTAACTTCTACGTTTTGCTATATTAATAGAACATCTTGTACTGTATGCAATTGTCAAGCCCTAAAATATGCTTGTGTTCCATTGCCCCTGTCGGTGTTGAAACCATCTCAGTGCTGTATTCTCCTGCTACATCCCTGATTACTGAGGACCAGGATTTAGGATTCTGCTTCTATACATCTCACTGTAGCTCGCAAGACATCAATTATGGCTTGTCAACCATACAATTAATCCACCCAAAAGACTCTCAAAGCAAACACCAATTTAGCCTGCACAATGTGGTCTGAAAAGAAGCTACAGACGCTAGCCATCATTCATAACATCAGTCCCTGACGTGGAGTTAAAGCACACGTTCCCACCTTTAATGGAGGCTGTTCCAATGCGACAAAAGCCCCATTAAATGTGTAAATGACACAGAAAATGAAACGTGTCCCACTTGCCAAATACACTGTAATGTAGGCACATAGCGTGTAGCAAAAATGTTCACAGTGGTAAAAATGGCAAAATGACCCACTTTTTAAAAACTCGTTTTGATGTTGCCATATCTGATAAGGTACAGTTAAACCTTATCAGGATTACGGGAACAGTAATGTGATATTTTTGGTCCAGTTAAATTATCATGGATTCTTGCCAAATTGTCATAACCACTCCCTTGTAACCACACCGTGGTACATTATTTGCAGAATTAACTACGGACTTGGCCAGTCCATAGTTCATCACATAGAAAGTCCCAAAGAACCATATAACCTCAAAACCAACCACTTAACTCTCAGCTAAGAGGACCCAAACCATAGTAATTGGACCATGCTGGTAATTTGTCCCTGGTGGTTCATAAAATCATGTGCCATCGGTATTCTGGTCAGAGCAAGAGCTTAGAGAGGCAGCATATAGATTTTGTGAAATAATGTCAGAAGTCATGGTGGCTGAAAATTGGGTCACACTGTCAAGTTGGCAAGAAAAAGAAGCTCTCAGGTAGAGTTGTAAGGAGCACGTCAGAGGTTTTGACCCTAGTGGATGCTTTCAACCCTGTAAAAACCAGTCAGTCAGAATAATGATTACAACTCAGAGCACACGAACAAAAGACAAGAGAAAAACAGCTCAGTTTACCTCAGAGTGTAACGTGGTACACCATGTAGGAACTTAGTGCTGCTGTTAACACTGAAACACAGGTCACACACCGACAACACGGGTGACAAAACCACCGCAGGAGAGCCCACCATGAAATCTACATGACCTATCGAGCACGCGTCGTCTGTTTGTGGTCCAGAATCAGAGATGCCTTATTCAGAGATGAACTTATTGTTCTTCCGTTTCTGAAAGCCCGGGGTCAAAAGGAGCTGCTTCTCTCAGAGCTAATTAAGAGCTCCACGTTGAGCTAAACAGCACATCAGGAGATAACATCACAGTGATGACTCATCCTTAAGAGCCGGGGGGGCAGCAGAGCACGTGATCGCCTGACACCTCCCATGTTATTTCAAATGATGCTGGGATCCCAGAAAATAATTAAACAAACACACGATTCAGTCAAAACACTGTGAACCCATGTGTTCAGAAAACACCTGATTTGTGTTAAACAGTAGTTTGAAAAAAATAAGACAAAGGAACATCACAAGATTTCATCCATTTTTCTCATCAAGTTTTTCTTACTGTCTGACTAAACACTGCAAAACAGTGTTGTATTATTCAGTAGACTAGATGAAATTGCTGGTTTAAGTATCTCGTGCAAACCCAGCAACAAAGCTCACGCATAAAACAATATTTAAACAGCATATTTAAACAATGTTTACACAGCACAATGCATTCAGTAGTCAATATCCAATGGTAAACCTATGTAACCCATTCTATGAAGATTTGAGCTGAATCAGTTATTCAGCACAATGTAAATTCCTCGACATGATCACTATACATCCTATTATGTTCTATTATTATCTAACAGTAGGAGGAGAAGAACCTCCAACACTGATTCGTGCTCAAAAAAAAACCCACACACACACACACACACACACACACACACACACACACACACACACACGCACGCACACACACACACACACACACACACGCACACACAGCTAGCTGTAATGAGGTTTAGAACAAAAGTAGCGGACGGTTCCCGCCCAAATGCCCCATCATTGGGGTATGATTGGGCTAAACTCCCCCTAAATAATCCCGGAGAGTCCAGCACTGTTTTCTACTCGTGTTTCACACGCGGTCCACTACTGCCCTCTTCGCCAATTATTCTAAAAAGGCTTTCTACAGGAACATAAAACCCGACCACATGGGATTACAGCCACGTTTCAGAATCACCATGAACTTAATAACCTTAATTTTAATATTGTACTATTATCTAGAAAGTACAAAACCAGCGGTAAGTAAGCAAGACTTACTAATAGTGCAAATACCCAAACATCACCCAGTAAGCAGCTCGATAACTAACTGTGTAAATGTAAATGACAGACCTCCCAGCAGGTCCTGGTGCTCACCCTGCACACACAGACCGGCCTGCCCGCCACCACCACCTCCGCCTCCGCCTGTATCTAACACCGTGCGCATACCCACAAGATACAAGCCGATCTGGACGTGTTTTAACTGTTATTTGATGCCTAACATCAGAAATGTAGTTGGAGCATGACTGTCACACTGGAGGAGACCGCCATGCAGGTAACGAGCGACCACACGCTGCATAATCTCACCAGATTAAGAGTCTTGAACTGATGCAACGTTCAAACAGGTTCAACTGATGCACCTGACACTTCATTTTACATCCTTCACCGAAATGAACACTCCAACACTAAAACCATGCACCAAACCCGTGATCTTCCCACCCAAACGACTTTGAGCGTCTATTCTGAACAAGATCTTAAACGAGTCTTACCTGCACGACAAAGGAAAACAAACACCAAGATGATCTCCTTGGTCAGAAACATTGCAATCACTTGATTTAAAGGGATGCGGGTGTTTTCTTTGTGATGACTAGAGATCCGTATTAAGTCGAAGTTGCCTCAAAGTTGCTGGTTTTGTTTATTTTAAAGCGTGTCCGCCCCGGGCGGCTGAGCGGTATTGATAGTGTTGCGGTTTAAAGCGGCGATGCCCAAACGTCAACAAGAGGATGGCGAGGGAGAAGTGAGCGCGCGTGCACGGCACTTCAAGATGCAGCCTTCGCACGCGCGGCGAATTAATCCGCCCGGTCGCTCGCGCGCCTGCGATGGTGCGCGCGAGCTGGGGGGAAATAGTGCGCGAGCCCCTGCTCTTGGGTCTCCGCGCGACGGGCTGCGCTCCCAAATCCGTGTTTGCATGCGGGATTTTTTCTTTTTTTTTTAAGGATGTCAGAGGTGAGAAGTCGTGGTGGTTTAAATGTGGTTGTAGTCTATTCACGAGGGATTATTCACGTGTCATGATCCCTGGATTAATTGCAAATGTTATATGGATCTGTCTTGGCTTTTGTTCGTCTTTTCTGTTTGTTTTGTTTTGGTTGTTTGGTTTGCTGTTTTTTTAGGACATATAGATGAGAGTTTGAATGAAATGGTCCAGTTTTTCATATAGGTCAGGCTATTGCGCGCACCTTAGTCACAAAAACACCTTAGACACAAAAACACCCAGCACTCTCAGCATATTTTGATGGTGATCCAAGCCCTTTTTGTTTGATTTGCTTACCTGTGGCTTTTGTGATTGACAACATTAGTCCAGATCTCATCTGGTGATTGCCAAAATATTACACAACCTACATCCTGCATTTTATATAATGTAAAATAGAATCGGGATGGTTATAAATATAGTCTTCTCATGCCTTCATGTAGTCATGTTTGAATACTTTTCTTCTCAAAACTAATCTAGAAGCTCCACCTCCTGCAGGAAAAACACGTTTGCTTCTAAAGATGCTATACGTGAGAAATCTTCCTTAGACAAGTTATTATTGCTATAACCACTTTATTACGATTGCAACCACATTATTGTTATTGCTATTACTGTAAGCATGTATCTAACGTAAGGAACCTAACACTCCCCCTATAGGAAACCCACTGTAGGAAAACATTTTATCCAAAACCTGACATGGTGTTAAACTGCAAAAACACCACCGCAAACATACCCTTAAAAACTGCCTGCCAAACTGATTCGTCTGTGCTGACATCTATCAGTCTGTTCTTTCCAAGTCATATCTCAAATATTCTTGGTCAGGATGACTGGGTGCGAATCATCCCGCAAGGAACATCTGACACCATTAAATCAGAAACATCGGATCAGACGCTCCTCTCAAACGTGCACTATCAATCTCTGGAACGGCAAAAGTGGTCTAAAACGCATGTAGACAACAAGCTGATAACGAGTTTGAAAATATTTTGGAAGCATATTAATAGTCAAACACTCTCAAAAGAAAAAGCATTTCCTTTTGGAGAGGACGGGAATCTTACTGAAGCATAAAAAACTTGGTTATCAGTTAGAAAAACATGCATAATGAAAACATTTATGATTGCTATCAGTGAAAGAGATCGTTCTGGAGAGTTTCATATCATTTTTATGCTAATAAAATAGAACAGGTTTATTCCCTCTGGTAGAATGCAATGAAAATATACAGACAGTGAAAGGGTCCCTTGCAGTCCTTGAGTTATGCAGAAGTGTGCTCTTTGCATTCTCAATTTCATGGCGTGATTTAGAGTTGAGAAGGGCCTGTTATTCCCATAATAAACTGACCATTTTATTTTTGACAATCATGGTGCCTTTATTTTAAATACTTCCACTATTGATTGTATGCAGTGTTACATAAGACTAGCATAACATATAAGGCTAGCATTTGGTGAAATCTTTGAAGTTTTTTTATTATTATTATGATGTCAGGTCGACCAGAAAGTATTTGCTGCCATCTACTGGTTGGAAAACAAATTATTTTAAGCTTTTCGGAATAATGTGGCAGTGTTTCTGAGCGCTGGTGACCGAGCGCCCCCTGCGGGGAGCGTGGTGTACTGTTCTGCCTCCTCTAAGATGGTCAGAACAATCTTATGAATGACACAGTGTCTGTTTGGAAACCCAGCAGATTTGTGCCAGTTTACAGGTCTTACAACTTGTTATTTGCTAGTTTAATATAGTGATATAGTCTATAAGACATGCCAGTACCAATGACGAGTATAAAAAGAATGCATTTGTGGCGATGTTATATAGCGAGGCAGCTGCATTGTGGCCTCTCTACCAGCAGAGGGCAGACATGCTACGCTGCAAAAATCTCATTCGCTTCTGTAATTTCTTCATTCTTTTGAGAGTGCAAGAGATGGCGTCCCAGTGACGTTGGTTTGGGTTAGATATCAAAGAGTCCCTGTACTATTTCTGTCTGTATTGCATGTTTGTAAAGTGTTTGTTAACAACAACAAATTCTTAATCTTACTACAATCGTCTGTCAAAACATTTTCACACGTTCATTGTCATAGAGTTTAGTTCGTAATGCGAGTAATGCGAACATGAGTTGATTTATAACCTCACTCACTTTTGCACTGATGCTCCAGTAGCTACTGCTACGGAAATGTGCAGATGAGTGTGACTTCCATGTGAAATGTTAGTTATTAAACTCAGCTCTTGCACTAGGAAACGAATATTATCACATTAGTGTTTGCGCTAGATTAATGACTGGAGTCTGGAGGAATACTCAGGTTTGCTTGTTTAATCTTAGTCAGGAACACATACAGTTGTGCTAAAACCAACATTAAGTCCACTAGTGTTTTTTTTAATTCAATATAGCCTACCAATTATTTTAAAATGTATCAGAGCAATGAATATCTTGCATTAAAGTGCAAGTATTGGTTACACAGTTATATTAGTTTCTGTCTAGAACAGTGTACACACTGTCACTTCGCTGCTCTTCTGAATGGAATTGTGTTTCTCTCCACCTATTAAATGCAAATCACTGTTAGAAGCGAACATTTAATATAATGATTTTTGTGTGAAAGACTCTTACTGTGACAAACGAGGGGAGGCCAAAAAAACACCCTGGTATGTGGCAGCAATAATTCAGTCCAATTTAATAAATAAAATAATAAATTACAATAGAATTTATTAAACCTCTCCAAAAGTCATGATCTTAAAAGCCATTCACTAAAAACGGATTTTCTGCAATAATTCTGTTGCATTTTTTTTTTCATATATTGTTGAACTAATGGGACTGAGATGCAGTGAAGTGGTTCACACTGTGGGAATTATACACACACACACACACACACACACACACACACACACACTCCAGATACGGCTAGGTCTCCTTCCTTAAGCAGATTCACTAAAAGTTTTCTTGCACTTAACATAATCACTTAAAAGTGACACATTCTGTCCTAAGAGTGCATTGTACAGCCAGGAGGTAAGAGTCATTATAAACCACGTGGTTTCTCCTCCTAACTACACCTGTGAGGCCACCACACTCTGGATTCTCAAAAATGGTCCAACATGCTATTATGTCCTTCACTTTGGTCACAACTGCGCTTCTGATGATTTATTTATTAGCCCCGTCAGACTTTTCTGAAGTCCAATAAAGGCTGCCTTCAAACAGAATAAGTTCTACTTTGAAAAATGAACCTGTTCACAACGTCATTACTGATTGAGCGATAAGTCAGACGTTTGGGCCTCACAGCAGTGAGGTAGAACCCTTCACGTGTCATATCCTGTTACTGTGTCTCCCTCGTGTCTTGCGCTCTTTCCAGGGAAGTAGCTGTAACCGTTTTTGTGTTGGTGAATAGGAAATCTAATGCAAACGCTGATATTACGTGACATGTTTTGTCTGTCAACACCGTGGCCGCTGATTTGAGGAATTCTGGTTGCCAGACCTTGACAGGCTCTGTAAATGTTGAGATGTCTCAAAGCTGGCACAGTTCACCAACACTGACACTGGTCAAGAGACCTCCTCCTTCAGATATATGCCTTTTCACCAGCCCCCATATAAGACTCTTCATCCAGCATATCCATGTCTTCTCAAAACTGTTTGGAAGATAATTAGCAGCAGAATTTCTTAAAAATCCCCGAGTCTTCTCGTCAGCCTACTGACTGAGCAACATCGGCATATCCAGATCAACCGCTCAGCTCTGAACGTGCATAAACACAATACACGGGTGTCTCTGTGATTCACAGAGAAGAATCAAAAGAATCAGGAGACTCTGGCATGGCAGCAGGTGGCCTTGATTAGGACGGTGCTGCTGCACACGGCTGAATCACGACTCACTGGATCCCGACAGCAGAGGCTGCTCACCGTGGGATCCACAGGCACGCTGTAGACACTTCAGGTCTAGTCAGATGGAACAGGATTCATTTGTATTCACTAACCTTTTACCATGCACGTCTCCCTTTGTCATTAGCTTCTCGTCAATTTCCAATTCTCTGCTTGACTTCTTTGCGCACACAAACATCACACATTGGTGATAGCTCACTCATGGAGCACGCGGCCAGGTCACCTGCCAAACTGCATATGTAAACATTCTGAATAGCTTCCATTTTCTCACACACTTTACCCACCCCACCCCCCTTTGTGAAGCCCCCCCCCCCCCCCCCCCCCAACGTTTACACAGACAGAACAATCAAAGGGCTTTAAAAAAATGGTTATAATGCATGTGCATGCAATTTTCTCCCCAAATGAATTTGCCACATATCATGTAGATTAAAATTACACTTTTTTTTTTCATAAGGCAATGCTCGTGAAAAACACGGTTAAATGTAATGGGGGATGATGTGATGGAGGCCATCGCAGTGTCTTGGTTCTGAACGTACTGGTTAAGCAACATTCAACGGAACATTTCAGTAGACCGTCATTGTTCAGTACTTCAGTAATTAAGTGAAAGATCCACGTGGTGTGCTTTCACTTCTCCAAAATCACATTACGGCAGCGTACAACGCAGACAACGTAGCCGAGGGAACGGGAGAAACAGACGAGTGAAGGCATAATGCAGGTCTAAGGTTCTCAGGATGGAAAGGTCAGTGTATTCACATGCCAATCAACACAGGTCTAACAATACAATCTGTTCTTGGGATCTTCTGAGAATCCTAGCAGAGAATCCAGAATCTCACAGCAGCCTCAAGGCACATGTTCCTCCTGGCGGCTCGTGCACAGAAGGAGCAGGAGATGAAGGCCAGAAGAACCTCACAGAAAGGTTCACACACTCTGCTCAGGCACACGGGCAACCGGACAAACACAGCTGTTCTCACCCTGACTCCTACATTACTTCAACGGATAAATCTGAACTAAATCTGTAAAATAATGATAAAAATATGTTTTTTTTTTTTTTTTTTTGGTGATGTGTCATCAAAGATAATTGTCTGATGACGACCTTTTAGTATGACGACACTGGCATGCGTGTCTAGGAGAGGTCTAGAAGATCATCAGAGCGAACCAAGAGCATCTGAGATCGAACAAAACAGTTACTCAGGAGGAGAGTGCAGGAGGTGTGTACATCAGGCCAGAGGCCGTGCCAACCGGATACAAACGAAGGCACATCTATGCCATCGGACACCTTGTATTTCAGGAACCCCCTTACTTTAGTATTTCCTGACCTGAGTCCATCATTGAACAGGTTTATGCCTGAGCTGTTTTTGTTTTATGTTATGGCTAGTGGTGGGACTTTAACGCGTTAATTTCGATTAATTAATTACAGGAAAATTAACGCACTAAAAAAATTAACGCATTTTAACGCATTTAACGGGCGAGACACTTTTGCACCGTGGAATGTTTCTCAGTGCACGAGTTCCAGACATACAGATTATATGGACGCACAATAAGATCATGATGGATATGACTGAAGAGGCTACGCTGGTGGATGGGAAATTTAAATATAAACTTCCAGATGGAAGTAGGCTACAAACAAAAATAGTGTTATTTACACTTTATGTAGGAAGGAGTTCGCTTATCACAGGAGCACTTCCACTCTTCGTTACCACCTCAACGCAAAACATGTTGCGGCTAAAGCTGGGCGTACACTGTGCGATATTTTAAATCGTGTACTCAGCTCCAGCTCAAACTGTACGACTAAATCGCAGGGAGAGTCGGCTCGTGGAGCTGCTTCAACAGTGCGATACTCTCACGAAGAGCGATTTGAATTTCAAACATGTTTGATATTCTTGCGACGCTGCGATTTCTGATCGGGAGTTGTGAATCGCTCCTCGTATACCTGTGTAAACTATACGATGCACGACACGCGATTGAGCCGAAACGAGTGAAAAATCGGCTGAAAATGGGCCAAAAATCGCACAGTGTCCGATTCACATCCTGTGAGGAAATGTCCTGGTTTTTAAATTACCTTCATTGGACCATTAAGACTGGATTAAACTTTCGCGAGTGGCCGTAGCGCGCGACTCCGCACGCGTTTATACATGACGCGTCACATTATTTGTGTTGTCCGCTCTCAGTGGTCGAAGATAAAGACTTACAAGAAGCGCTGCACATTGCGTCAACTGATGCAAGTTACGAACTACCGTCCAGGGGTGAGTTTCCCAAAACGTTCTTAGCGCCAAGTACTTCTTAACCTCGTACGTAAGAATGAGGTAACGAAGTACTTGGCGCTAAGAACGTTTTGGGAAACTCACCCCAGAAAGACAATGTCGAAGAAAATCCAGCAGCTGTATGATGAGGAAAGAAGTAAAACAGGTTATTGTGAAGAGCGCCACAAATGTGGCTCTGACTGGGGATCACTGGACCTCTGTTAGCAACAAGAATTATCTTGGTGTGACAGCTCATATAGATGATGAATCTATAGATGATGAAGATCCAGTCATTTGCTTTGAGCATGCAGAAGACCACTTCTAGGCACTATGGAGATGCCTGTGGCAGAAGCCTGAGAAATTAAAGAAATTGCTAAAATGCTATTAAAAAACATCTTCTGATTTACTTCAATTCTTCCAATATCCTGAGCAAAACTCCCAAAATTAAACAACATTTTTGATCAGAATTTCCAATGTTCTGAACTGTTTTCTGCACACTACACATATATTGGTCTGTGTAGTAGACTGGTGGAAAAATAAACAAGATGTTGAAGTTTATGATTATGTTCATTGATTCATTCATCATTCAAACTTAAATTAATATTTCTCATGTTAAATACTGAAATGCAATTAAAATGCGATTAATTTCGATTAATTAATTACAAAGCTTCCGATTAATTCGATTAATTTTTTTAATCGCGTCCCACCCCTAGTTATGGCCCATTTTGCAACTTCAGCATCAGTTTGCTGTCTGAGAGTTTCACCTGTTTTCAGATTCAAGGGCGTGCGTGTGGAGACCTTGAGGACGGTGAAGTGCCTCCAGACTCACTGTCCGGTCTCCATTAGCCCACTTATAGAAGAAAGACGAGCTCCCGGGACTCTGAAACTCTGATGAATGGTACAAAAGTTTGATCAACATCCAGAAAGGATTCTAATCACTAACTGGGGGTGGGGGTGCATTTCTTAAGGGTGCAATTTCAGAGCATGGCTATATTAGCATCTGTAGATTTCTGACATTGAACTTTTTAGACCATGAAGAAATTCACAACAGCACCCTTGTTTCTGGATGTCATGGTTAATGTGCACGGTGCTCCAGGAGTTCATGGTTCATGGTTCTTGGTTTTTAGCATCATCTCCAGAAGTCTAATTCTTGTTGGCGGATTGGGTTCTCAAACCAGGGCCTCTTATCCGCAGGCCTGAAGACCGGCCCACTCTACTCCAGAATCAGGTGCACTTGAGCAGGGAAATGTGAGACAGAGGAGGGCAGTTGTCCTCCACACTGAAGAGTCTCTGAGGACCCCGGGGGCTCCTCACTGATTCCTCAATTCCTGCTTGACAACCCCCCCCTCCAGATCTGCCCCGGAATTTCCTCTTAATAATCACCTGCAACCTGCAATCTCCTACATAATTATACTCCTGCCTCTTGTGTACACATATATACCGTCTCCTAAATACTCCTATATACACATATACTCCTGTCTCCTATATACACAAATACTCCTGTCTCCTATATACACAAACACTCCTGTGTCCTATATACACATATATACTCCTGTCTCCTATATACTCATATATACTGTCTCCTATATACACAAACACTCCTGTCTCCTATATATATATATATATATATATATATATATATATATATATATATATATATATATATATATATATATATATATATACTCCTGTCTCCTATATACGCAAACACTCCAGTCTCCTACATACACAAATACTCCTGTCTCCTATATACACAAATACTCCTGTCTCCTATATACACATATATACTCCTGTCTCCTATATACTCATATATACTGTCTCCTATATACACATATACTCCTGTCTCCTATTTACACATATACTCCTGTCTCCTATATACTCATATATACTGTCTCCTATATACACAAATACTCCTGTCTCCTATATACACATACAGTATATACTCCTGTCTCCTATATACTCATATATACTGTCTCCTATATACACATATACTCCTGTCTCCTATTTACACATATACTCCTGTCTCCTATATACTCATATATACTGTCTCCTATATACACAAACACTCCTGTCTCCTATATATATATATATATATATATATATATATATATATATATATATATATATATATATATATATATATATATATATATATATATATATATACTCCTGTCTCCTATATACGCAAACACTCCAGTCTCCTACATACACAAATACTCCTGTCTCCTATATACACAAATACTCCTGTCTCCTATATACACATATATACTCCTGTCTCCTATATACTCATATATACTGTCTCCTATATACACATATACTCCTGTCTCCTATTTACACATATACTCCTGTCTCCTATATACTCATATATACTGTCTCCTATATACACAAATACTCCTGTCTCCTATATACACATACAGTATATACTCCTGTCTCCTATATACTCATATATACTGTCTCCTATATACACATATATACTCCTGTCTCCTATATACACATATATACTCCTGTCTCCTATATACTCATATATACTGTCTCCTATATACACATATATACTCCTGTTTCCTATATACTCATATATACTGTCTCCTATATACATAAATACTCATATCTCCTATACACTCATATACTCCTGTCACCTATATACACATACACTCCTGTCTCCTATATACTCATATATTCCTATCTCCTGTGTACACATATACTACTGTCTCCTATACTCCTGTCACCATATATACACATACACTCCTGTCTCCTACAGTGGGGAAAATAAGTATTTAGTCAGTCACCAATTGTGCAAGTTCTCCCACTTAAAAAGATGAGAGAGGCCGGTAATTGACATCATAGGTAGACCTCAACTATGAGAGAAAAAATGTGAAAAAAAAATGGAGAAAATCATTTTGTCTGACTTTTAAAGAATTTATTTGCAAATAATGGTGGAAAATAAGTATTTGGTCAATAACAAAAGTTCATCTCAATACTTTGTTGTATATCCTCTGTTGGCAATGACAGAGGTCAAACGTTTTCTGTAAGTCTTCACAAGGTTGGCACACACTGTTGCTGGTATGTTGGCCCATTCCTCCATGCAGATCTCCTCTAGAGCAGTGATGTTTTGGGGCTGTCGGCGGGCAACACGGACTTTTAACTCCCTCCAAAGGTTTTCGATGGGGTTGAGATCGGGAGACTGGCTAGGCCACTCCAGGACTTTGAAATGTTTCTTACGAAGCCACTCCTTTGTTGCCCTGGCAGTGTGCTTGGGATCATTGTCATGCTGAAAGACCCAGTCACGTTTCATCTTCATTGCCCTTGCTGATGGAAGGAGGTTTGCACCCAAAATCTCACAATACATGGACCCATTCATTCTTTCATGTACACGGACCAGTCGTCCTGGTCCTTTTGCAGAGAAACAGCCCCAAAGCATGATGTTGCCACCCCCATGCTTGACAGTTGGTATGGTGTTCTTTGGATGCAACTCAGCATTCACTGTCCTCCAAACACGACGAGTTGTGTTTTTACCAAATAGTTCTACTTTGGTTTCATCTGACCATATGACATTCTCCCAATACTCTTCTGGAACATCCAAACGCTCTCTAGCAAACTTCAGACGTGCCTGGATATGGACTGGCTTAAGCAGGGGGACACGTCTGGCACTGCAAGATCTGAGTCCCTGGCGTCGTAGTGTGTTGCTGATGGTAGTCTTTGTAACGTTGGTCCCAGCTTTCTGCAGGTCATTCACTAGATCCCCCCTTGTGGTTCTGGGATTTTTCCTCACCGTTCTTGTGATCATTTTGACCCCCAGATCGAGGGAGATTAGTAGTGGTCTTGTAGGTCTTCCATTTTCTGATTATTGCTCCCACAGTAGATTTCTTCACACCAAGCTGCTTGCCTATTGCAGATTCAGTCTTCCCAGCCTAGTGCAGGTCTACAATTCAGTTTCTGGTGTCCTCCGACAGCTCTTTCGTCTTCACCATAGTGGAGTTTGGAGTGTGACTGTTTGAGGTTGTGGGCAGGTGTCTTTTATACTGTTAACCACTTCAAACAGGTGCCATTAATACAGGTAATGAGTGGGGGAAAGAGGAGCCTCTTAAAAAAGAAGTTACAGGTCTGTGACAGCCAGAAATCTTGCTTGTTTGTAGGTGACCAAATACTTATTTTTCACCATTATTTGCAAATAAATTCTTTAAAAGTCAGACAAAATGATTTTCTAATTTTTTTTTCACATTTTGTCTCTGATAGTTGAGGTCTACCTATGATGTCAATTACAGGCCTCTCTCATTTTTTTTAGTGGGAGAACTTGCACAATTGGTGACTGACTAAATACTTATTTTCCCCACTGTATATACTCATATACTCTTGTCACCTATATACACATACACTCTGTCTCCTATATACTCATATACTCCTATCTCCTGTGTACACATATACTACTGTTTCCTATACTCCTGTCTCCTATATACACATACAAAGGTTTGTTTTGTAGGTTAGATGGTTCATATGGTTAGATTCAAAACCCAAATTTCAGGATCTTTTTAGTAAACCTTTTTAAAGTGGTTTTACAACAGTTGTTAGGAACAAATCTAGATTTGGGGCTTGTGATAACAGATACACACATTCACATATCACAGTTCTTTTTATTAATCGAATAAAGTTGACAGATACGTCACGTGACGTTCACTGAAGTTATGCTCTGAAGGTATGTCATAGACATCATAAGACATAACCCTAAAGGGCATTGCTTATCAAAATAATGTAACTAACAGAGGCAAAGATGAAACTGCCAGGAGTAAAAACCCATAGTGAAGAGACATGAGGGGCATATCAGAGGGAATTATTTAGATGTGCCCCAACGAAAGCAGCTCTGTATGCTTTCATCTGGTTGAAAACGTGCTCATGTACCGAATACCGAGTTCCCTCAATGGTTTAGACTCACCTTCTGGAATTCTGTGAGTTTCATAGACAGGAAAAATGGGCAGAGGGTTTCTCACGATTCTCATGGAAGGGATGTCCACACTTTTCCACATGCCACCCCATATCATCAGAATCTTTTTCTGTACGCATAAATGTTTCATATGTTCATATAGTAAGCAACCCTTTTCCCGCAGTGATGTCATTCAGGAAAAAGTTCCTGAATTGAATTTGAAATAAATGAATCCCTGGAAGATATACTTTAGCCCTGAATTTAATTTACTATGGGTGATTTACTGTGCACATGGTAAACTTTGACATATCACAATTAATTTTGATTCATGTATGAGTTCCACACCATTAAATTCACCTCACAAAATATTTGGTTAATCAACTGGTTTATATTTCAACACTGTAAATTCAGTCACATGTATCTGGACACATCACGTCTCTGATGGTGAGTGAAGAGACACCTGTATTCTCAAATGTCAAAAAATGTTCATATGGTGTGAAAACAGCTCCCACTGGATTAAGCTTATGTACACTGCAGACTAATTATGTAATTCCTCAAAAAATGTCACGCTTGCCCATTTCATAAAGTTTGACAGCTCTCAGATAATTACATAATGTAATAAATTAGATCATTACTGAGAGAAAATTAAATTCTCAGCCTGGACTCATTAAGTATGGAGGCCTCATATGGCCTTTTTGTGCATTCGGATCTGTCATGAAATCCCCTAATGCTAAAACACTGTGCCAAATTGGATATGACAGGAGGAGTGAATTTCCCCAATGAATTCTATCCCACTTCTATCCAGTTGGATGCTGAAAAGAAATCTTTGGCTCTGCTAGTCAGACCTAATGTCCAGTGGACCACACAAAGAAACTGTCTGGGCTGAACGCGAGAGAGGAGTCGTTCGTTTAACTGCTGTGATACACGAGTGCCATCAGGTTCAGCACCGCTCTTCACATTTCTAGGAGGAATGTCTTCAAACAACATAAGATTAATGTGTAGTCACATGCCTGTGCTTTGTAATATGTTGTTTCAGATTACAATTCCATGCTAGCAAATATCTGCAAAACTATCCTGCTCTACCTGCTGTTCCAAAAAGATTAAAATCCGTTTATGAGGTTGAGTGTTGATTGGTTGAAGTAGAGCAGCTCGTAGGTGTCTAAAGCGCGACACTGTAGTTTCTGCTTTATGTTCCAGCACAATGGATTTGAAAACTGCAGGAAACATATTTATGTCAAGGTTGTGCTTACCCTGTGTGAATCACATCCCTGTGTGACCACAGTTAACTGGGCAAATTAAAACAAAAGTCATGTTTAGTTTTTGATTCCAAAACCTCTGCTGGTGGCTGATATGTGAGACCCGTAGACGCCCTCACACACTGGGGGCACCCCTGCTGGTGACATACCCAGTGTTACATTTACATTTACATTTACGGCATTTAGCAGACGCTCTTATCCAGAGCGACTTACAAAGTGCTTTGCTTCTGATCACAGAATACATCCTAGCAAATAGTACAAATAGGGCAGAATTCAAGACACCATTGAGTCAGACTACTACTAAACTACAGGAGTCAGTATCATTACCTAGTGTTTTGCAAGTTAGACATTTGCCTAGAATCACAAATAACCATAAACAGACATACAATTTAAGAACAACGGCAAGTGGTATCAGCTGAATTAGTGCTCTGGTAAGAACTCAACAAACAGGTGGGTCTTCAGTCTACGCTTGAAGATAGCAATAGACTCTGCAGTCCTAGCAGCTAATGGAAGATCGTTCCACCATCTTGGAGCCAGGACGGAGAATAGTCTGGAGCTTTGTCTTCCATGAGACTTTAAGCATGGAGTTTCAAGTCGAGCCAAGCTTGAGGTTCTAAGTGTTCGCTGTATAGATCGGCTTTTTACCATGGACATCATGTAGGGAGGGGCCAGTCCATTTTTGGCTTTGTAAGCAAGCATCAAGGTTTTATATCTGATGCGTGCCGCTACTGGAAGCCAGTGAAGAGAGTGTAGTAGAGGAGTCACATGTGAGAACTTGGGGAGATTGAAGACCAGTCATGCTGCAGCATTCTGAATTAGTTGTAGAGGTCTGATGACCCGTTGAGGAAGACCTGCAAGTAGGGAATTGCAGTAGTCCAGCTTAGAGATTACTAGAGACTGCACAAACACTTGAGTAGCTTCCTGTGAAAGGAAGGGTCATATTCTCCGTATGTTGCAGAGGAGAAATCTGCAGGATCTGGTCAGTTTTGAAACATGTGTTGAGAAGGACAACTCGTTGTCCAACGTTACACCCAGGCTTCGAGCAGTTTCTGATGGTGTTAACAAGATGTTCTCAAAGGAAACTGAGGTCATTGTGTGGGTTTGGGGTTCCTGGAATGTACAAAAGCTCAGTTTTGCTAGGGTTGAGCTTCAAGTGGTGAGTAGTCATCCATGAAGCAATATCTGTCAAGCATGCCGAGATACGCCTAGAGACCTGGGTGTCAGAATGAGGGAAGGAAAGAATTAGCTGGGTGTCATCAGCATAGCAATGATAATAGAAACCATGAGACAAAATAATGTCACCAAGGGAACGAGTATATAAAGAGAAGAGAAGAGGGCCTAGGACCGAGCCTTGGGGGACTCCAGTAGAAAGTTTACATGGATTGGATGTAGATCCTCTCCATGTTACGTGATATGAACAGTCTTCAAGATATGACTGGAACCATTTCCAAGCAGAGCCAGTCACACCTAGGCTAGAAAGAACAGAGAGGAGGATGTTGTGGTTGACAGTGTCAAAGGCTGCAGAAAGGTCTAGAAGAATTAATACTGATGATAGCTTTTTAGCGTTGGCATCATGGAGCTTCTCGGTCACTGCTTTGAGGGCAGTTTCTGTTGAGTGTGCCCATTTGAAGCCAGACTGATTAGGATCATGGAGTTGGATCTGGGTGAGGAAGAGAGATAATTGGTCATAGACTGCTCGCTCCAGAGTTTTTGATAGAAAAGAAAGAAGTGATACCGGTCTGTAGTTGTTCATGTCAGAGGTGTCAAGTGTTGCTTTTTTCAGGATTGGTACCACCCTTGCCATCTTGAACACGGTAGGCACATGACCCAAAACTAAGGAGATGCATTCAGACTCAGGTACAGTAACCAGCAAGAAGGTTCCCCCTGTGACCCTTAAAAACGGCATCATTTCTTTAGTGCATTTGTAGTACTACACTGTAGTCCTGCTCTCAGGTAATACATTTGTGATTTGAGACATCAGTGTTTAAGCAGTTAAGATGGTTCTGTTACCCTTTAGCACTTACCCTGCTGCTGCTGTGAACTGCCCCATCATTATTAAAGAGAGCTCGCTCCAGTGGTACCAGCAGTTCCCTGTTCTGGAGTGGTCCGTGGCCGTCCCTCACCTCCGATCATCACTGGCTCTGTGTCTTCATCTCATGTCCCTCGTTCTCTATCTCCGCCATGCAGGTTATACCCCTCCCATCTTCCCAAAGCGTCTTGACCCAGAGGCCTGCAGTGTAAAGCAGACGCCATGTTGCTTCCTCTTCAAAGGTCAACTTGAGTTTTGAAGGCCTGCAGTGAAAGGTCAGTATCAGAAGCGGAGAAGGTTTTTGTCTTCATGTCCTGAGATGCTGGTCAATAGCCACCAAACGGATGTGTAGTAAACCTAAAGACATTGCCATGAGTATCCTTCATCTTTGGAGGAAATATTATCGACGGAGAAAAAATGTTTGACTATTGATGAAATAGGTAACAATTACTATGATTTAGATTATTTAGCATCATATTTACAAGTGAAAAAAATGCAGAAAGGAGAAATTGCACTATATCCAAAAGAACTGATCAGAACCCTGGCCAAGGTGATGATAGACAGCACCAGCTGCCAAACTATTACTCAAACGGAAAAGAACCCAGGACAAGCACCTAGAACTAGAATTTTAGGATCAACTAATAATGGTTAAATACATTATATTCAGCTCAGTGCATTCATTCATTCTTCAAGTGTTTTTAAAGAATAACTGTGATAGAAACATTACCAGTTAATGTGTGAAGCACTCAAGGCTATCATTTTGTGGTGCGTTTTTATGCTACATCATATTTGTCTGTTGAATATATCTTAACAAGGACATGTGCTGTTATAGATGCAAAATGCTTGTTTACATAGCAGCAGCGGTGATTATTCATGGCCGTTTCTACAGCTCACCTACAGCACTCTGAGTTCAGTGAAGGGAATATAAATGCGTCTATAGGACTTTCACACATGTTCTTCATAAAGAACAGGTTGTTCTGTTTTTAACAGCAGCAACGTGTAATGGAACTCATTGGTGGTTTAATTACCTACTTTCCTCTAAAACTTAGTGTCTTAAAAAATGAGCATTTACCGAGAGATTGTAATATCACTCTTCTCGCCGCTTCACTGCTGTTAAATGTTAACTCATACATCAAAGAAAACCCCACAGGTAATGCAAAATGGGCTGTGTGCATGTGTGTGTATGTGTGTGTGTGTGTGTGTGTGTGTGTGTGTGTGTGTGTGTGTGTGTGTGTGTGTGTGTGTGTGTGTGTGGTGAGGTGGTAGTATTGACAGGGGTGGTTGTAGTAGGAGCCTGTTCTAATTTTTGTAACATTTAAAGGTGAGTGAATGAAGCCTTGAAGGTTTATGAGGTGCCTTGAGTCATAAAAGATGCATCTATAAACCAATACAAAGGCCTGGTAAATGGGTAGAGAGTATTTTAAGTCAGATAATGATTTAGGTCAGAGTGTTTTAGGTCAGAGGAAGTACGACAGAGAGTGTTTTAGGTCAGAGAGTGTTTTAGGTCAGAGAGTGTTTTAGATCACGGAGTGTTTAGGATGCTTTTATTTTTCTACTCTAGATTCAACATACATTTATTTGTTAAGAAGCATATAAGCAACATTTGTGTGTTTTAGATTCGGTGTATTTGTTTTATTGGATGGCATTTTACTCAGTCATCACTAAAAGGTGTTTTATGACCTGGCATTTGCTGTCATCCTTTCTGTCACGATGCAAACCTTATTTATTGGTCTCTGTTTTTACAGATTACTTCCTGCTTTTGAGCTGGAGCTACCAATACATACACAGTAGATCTGCTCCTGTGGTTAGATCTCTGATTCTTCTTGGCTAGAACAGGAATCAGGATCCAGTGCTGGACTGGTGATCTAATAAGGTCTAAGCCCATATTAACTCATATGAGTCATGTCAAAGTTATACTCTATTGATCAGTTTTCATCATCAAATTCTATACCTGGCAAAAAACAAAAAAAAAAGTTAATAACTACTGGCAGAAAAAGTGATTCTGATAACAAAAGTAAAAGCAGAATGAGTCATTGTCTTTCTGCATGCTGACAGGACTTTTATCTAACTGGATTGTATTACAATTATTTTTTGTGCAAGGTTGACCATTTGTACAGACTAAACATTAATTTGCATGTAATCCTTTTAAAACCATAATTTCATTTTAACGTTTCATGTTTCATTTTACGTAGGCTATATTGATAGGCATTTACCAGGTTAGCCCTTCTGTAAAGATTTGTTAAGCTAACACTGGCGTGTTTGCTGAAGATTTCAGTTTAGTGCTTCTGCCACATTAATGTAAATAATGTGTGAACAGCAGGAACAGTGTGAGATCTGCTGCTCATTTAACCTACAGTCCATTCCACACACTCCACAGAGTATCACGGACACCGATGACAGGTCCACTTTACTGTAAACCAGACCGTGGTATTCCCTGACCTGCCGTTGAAGTTATATGGAGATGCAATTTGGCCATAATGGAAAGGGTTGCAGTTCTCCACAATAAAGGAGAGAAATGTATCGAATTTTAAAAGAAATGATCTTCTTCCTCTGAATACACGTCAGTTACGGGGAGCAGCTCCAGGTTCTGTTACTCACAGGGCCATAAGGTTAGAGACGTGGGCCTGAGTCACGTGCTTTTGTTCACAGAAGACTAAACACTTGATTCAGTACTGACTCAGAGTAAAAGAACCATTCACCTTAAATTAAAACATTTTACCTTAAATTCCCACTGTGTTTAGATTTCAGTTTAATTGAAATTTCAGTGAATCTCTTCACTGTTGCGTGAAATGCCCCGATAATGTGCTCATTCTAAAAGATATTCGGTTTTCATTATATTCAGTAGTGTTCTTAGTATCTTCTAATGTACTGTGAGAATAGGCACAGGTGTTTCCTTCTGCATCATGTGATCACAATCTGTATTGATTTTTACATAGAGATTCTACATTATTGCTAGCAAACATATTATACTACTGCTGTTCAACTACATAAAACACCACACATTTTGTTCTGTTTGTCTCTGCCCAGGAAGTAAACTGTAGATCACAGAGATTTATATGAGAAACGCAGGTGTGAACAGGGTAAGAAAGAGGTGTGTTTGCAGTAACACCAACTGTTCAATTTTATGTGAAACTCTGCTGATTCAGCTCTCGGAGCTCTGAACTTGGCATCTCATCAGCCTCTCGCAAAATATATCGATGCAGACTGTAACCGACATTGTAAATTAACATAAAGACCTTTCCCTGACACAGTGTTAGCGTGGTTTAAGCATAAACAGGCTATGAGATGTAGAAGCCATGATGAGCTGCAGAGTGAGTCATTACCCGTGTAGTCACCCACACTACTTCACCATCCACACAGTCAAATAACTTGTTTTGTACTCTTGGTCTGCATTGTGTTGATAGCCTGATGAAATTAACACAAAAACTCTCTCATTTAAACTTACTTCAGTATAAATCAGTGAATATTTTAACATCAGCTGAGTTAGTTAAGTTACGGAACATTAATCCTTACAATTGTCAAATCAGAGCAGAATTATTGCAGATACATGGCTCACAATTTTTAAGGTTAATATGATGTTAATGCTGTGTTCAGGAAATAGTGTTCAGTAAATGTTTTTGTAAGGGCGCTGTGGAATAGTGTGACCCTAACCTAACCTTACCCCAAACCTGCTCTTTGACCTACGTGACCGCGCAATTGATCCGGGTGACCTTCCCTACATCTGCTATTCTGACCTGCTATTCCTCTGCCTCCTCTGCCCTTTGACCTGGACGACCTCCTCCTGACCTTCATAATGTACATTGCAGGTTATCTATCCACTGGTTTGTGTTACCAACACACACATTTAAGTCAGCTCCTACTCGATAGAACATGTTGTTCAGCAGTTTGACTGCTGTGTAGGGTTCTCTAGGGTCTGGCCCGGTGTTTCAGTTCTGGTCTGTTTTTCCCCGGGTTGCACTGTTTTCTTAAAAGCTGGTTTTGGGTCTTTTAGTTGATCTCCTCTCTGTGCTTTTATTTTACCCTGCATTCTTGGCCTCCTGATTTCACAGGCGTGGCCATAATAATGCATCTACAAAATTAAGAAATGCACAATTGAATATGACAAGACACATTCTCACTGTCAGTGGTGTCTTCGGGTGGGACAAGACGAGTACCAGTTCCTTTTCATACCCGCTACGACACACACAGACCCCCCGTGAACAAGAGCCCGGTCTCCATCCGCTCTGCTGTGTGCGGGCGGCTGCCCTGTTCAAATGGTATACGGGCAATGCACAATATTTTAGTATGTGGATTCTTTGATTTGTGTGTGAGGCTGTGAGAAGCAGGGCCACAGAGGTTAGCTCTACGGGGAGCCCAGGAACAGCCAACACCAATTAGACTGGAATGCAAGTGTCTGGGAATCATCGTGCTCCTTGAATTAGCACTACCTTCCAGCGCCCCCGTCCCATGAGAGCGCCAACATATAACTAGCAGAGGTGGGCTAATCCAGGACAATGTGAGCAGGATTATTGGCTATATTTTCCTGCAAATAGATTAACAGTGGCCCTCTTTACAGTACACTCTGCACTCAATGATTGGCAGTTCAGTTGGGAAAAACCCAGTTAAACTGGTCTCAGGGGGTATAAGGCAGGAACTTGTTACATCCAAATTGCTGGAGGACTACAGTTCCGCTTTGTGAGCCATGAAGCTAATGTTTATCTGCCCAAGCCCCAGACACTGCAGCATAACGAGCCACACAGCATTAAACCGTTTCAGAGGGGAGAGTGCTGCTGGATCTGATGTACACTTAAAGAAACACTTAGCTCCCGTCCCACCGTATGCCCTGTGGAACGCACATTACACATCAGTATGGTGTTAAGATAAGGACCAGAGGGCCGTTGGCTCAGGCCGAAGAGCAGCAGAACCTCGGAGATGGAGTCGGACTTTATGGCCTGGATGCGAACACATAAACTCTCCAGCCACTTTATTAGAAAGCCTGATTTATTCCAAGAACTTTGGTAGCATGCAGAGTCTGTAGTGCATCTGTGGCCACCCCCCCATGTCCTTCAGACCACTAGACTGCTGACGGCTGCATATGCTTAGGTGGCATTCTGCTCTCAGACCAGTAGTGACTCATGCAAACCCCCCCACACACACACACACACACACACACACCAGCATCACTGCCGCGCCTGATACATTTGTATCACGCCGCCATCATGTCCCTGTTAGCGCTGAGAATTGCTCACCCAACAAAATACTGTCTGGTCAGCAGAGGTCTGGCAGGGCGTAAACTGACCAGTGATGAGCAGAAGCCAAACAAACACGTGCAGGAAACGTTTCTACAAAAGACCCAGTGCTGAAACATCAGAGAAAATGTCAGATCCTCCAAACTAATGTCTTAGTTATGATACTAAATAAGTGTTGACTGATGTGTAGCTCTGTACAACTATAGTGGATGAAGACTACAATATTCCACCATCGCGTCTGGATTCGGTGAAGCTTCACAGCAAGTTTGAACGTGACGGGAAGTTATGACTGTTCATCTGCCCCACAAACGACAACAGTGAACGTGTAGTTTCATTAACTATGACTATTTTGGAGAAAACATGTAGCTTGCATGTGGAACACACTCGATTAGTCATGGGGTGCGTGCTAGGAAGCTCGGCTGAGCTTGAAACACCGCGTTCCCAGCAGAGATGGGATTTGGATCACAGACCAAACAGAACAGGCCTTTGATGTGTAGATACAGGTGCCAGCTATGGGTTTGTGGTGGAGAAGGAGCAGGACAGTCCCAGAGGCAGGACTCTTTCAGGGTAATATTACACACAAACTGCACAACTGCCATTGTTTAAACTGTGTGGGCTCTGACACAGATGAAGAAAGTGCTTGTTGCAATGTGGTTGCATGATGAGTTGAGTTAGAAGTCAGAAAAAGGAAAAACGCCTGAAGCAAAAAAATAAATAAAACAATCCCTGAATAGTGAGAGCTTCACCCACCATGTTCAAGTGTCCAGAGACACACGCTTGACCACAGGTAATTATCCTGATTTTCAAAAAACAAAGACCACAGCAATGCTCAGTTTAACCCTCCCTTTGTGGCACAACATTTCACTAATTAATATTATGCAAATAATGTGGTAAATATGGAACAGGAAAAAATAGTAATTATGGATTATGATGTTTGAAGATACATAAAACTAATTTTCACATGCAAATTAATCCAATTAAAAACAGTTAACCTTTTCTGGGAATATCATGCTTTTTATTTGAAGGTGAATATTTAGAACATTATTTCAAAAGATAATGAACAAATTTTAAAGTAATAGAAAAGGTGTTAGAAGTGATTGAAAATTGACATGTGGATATGGGATAGGAATTTAGCAAACATGACCCGAGAGTCACCTGGAGCCACCGAAACCCCCCAGAACCTTCCAGAACCCCCCACAACCCTCCAGAACCTTCCACAACCCACCAGAACCCCCCACAACCCTCTAGAACCCTCCAGAACCCCCCACAACCCTCCAGAACCTTCCGGAACCCTCCAAACCCCCCCACAACCCTCCAGAACCACTGCTGCTCTCCCTGTCAGTCACATCTCATTAGAATGTTGCCTCAGGCCATGAAATGCACACTGTAACTTCTCATGTTTTCATGACATTAAATTTTCCATATAATTGTATCACACATAGCATAGAGTTTCCCCCATATATATATATATATATATATATATATATATATATATATATATATATATATATATATACAGTTATATACATACATATACATATATAACTGTAGCAACGTGCACCTGTTTCAGACAGAGGTCCTTCTTCAGCTGTGCAAGCAAAAATTCGAAGATCTCTACATCTCTCTCTACATTTATTCACCTGAAATTTTTATTTATTTACACACACACACACACACACACACACACACATATATAGATATATATGTGTGTTGTTTCAGGTGTCAAGTTTTTAGCGGATCAAGTCAATCTTTCTTTGGAATTGTGCCCAACCCTTTGAAATAAAATGTTTCCTATATCACATTAGGTGTCCCTTACTAAATATGTGGATATGTGCATGTGATGTATACCTGCTCTATAGGCACACAGCCCACCCCCACCCACAACCCCACCCCACACCCACAACCCCACCCCAGTGCTGAGTTTGCACTAGATCCTGCCACTGGTGCCTTATTTCTTCTAAAGCATCTGTGTTTTCAGAGTCCCAGAAGCTAAATGTGGCACACGGGCGTTTGCATGGCTGCTGCCAGGAGACGCGTCCTTTGTCAGCGCTGATGCTGAGAGCGGATGAGGACGTGAACCGCGGAGTGTCTGTGGTGTTTGCTGGTTCAGCAGAGACAGCAACGCAGCCTCACTTCACACGGCAGTGTGTGTGTGTGTGTGTGTGTGTGTGTGTGTGTGTGTGTGTGTGTGTGTGTGTGAGTCACTTATCTCCGGCATTCAATAAATCTTGCCTTCGCAACAATCCCCACTGAGACCTTAGAATTACAGGGTTCGATCTGACAAAACAGTAAAACTCTCTGAGGCTTCTGTGATGCTCTTCAAAGTTAGTTCCTGAGTCCCACAGGATTAGAGTTCCAATCATGGATTTCCAAAACAGGTCCAAACACCATCTCTGTGTTTACTTAGCAGAATAACGAACAAAAGCATAATGTGTGCTCTACTGTGTGATTTCTAAAAATCTAAAATATGTGTTTAGTTAAACCAAGTGCGTTAGGCTAGTCGTGATCTCTCAACATTGATTTAATTTCACATCACCATTACAGCAGATCCAGATCTCTTCTGAAGTCTGTGTAACTTCAGGTACTCTGCTTGCTAAAGACATAATCCTATACGTAGTCTGTGTTGTTAGACTAGAGTTAGGGGCTGTCTGAACACTGGCATTTGCACTTCCATGTATTTTAGAAATGGGCGATCACTAAAGACTTTTACGAACCCAACCCAAAAACAACAGACATGCTTTCATATTCAGGCCCACAAAAGTTTCATTTTCATTAAGGAACACAGTAGTTTCCTGATCTTCTTATCTGGACTCGAAACATCTGTGTTCTGCTTAACGGAACTGAATCCTTGATCACCAGATCACTCATCAAAGACCTCTAGATTTATTTTCCTCACTAACCTATCATATAGTTGTATATTTTATCTGAATAATTGTGTTAAAACATACCCCACAAAAAAACATCAATCAAATTTAGCTTCATCTCAGCTTTTTTGAGGAGCAGTATTAACTGAAGTTGAGGCTTTGGAGACAATAATACAAACACAGATGACAAACACACAAGTTCACACAAGTCCAGCCTGTAACCAGAGGTAGGCAGTCAGTCATCAGGAAAACAGTCTCAGCAAACACAGGTGCTCACGCTGAGCTGAGATGAAACGCTCACTAGCTGGAAACAAACACCAACCCTGGTAGTGCTGCCACAAGGCGTTAGCTGATTGTTGCGTTAGCTGATTGTAAAATGTTGTTTTTCTCAGAAACCTTTCAAACAGGCCAACTGGTGAAATGAGCTGCAGGCGATTGACCTCTTTAATATGGACACCCTAATAGTGATCAAACACAGCTGTCACACACACTGCCCATCATTTCCATAATAACAGGAGAAAGCTTTGATTCGCGCTACGTACCTTCAGCAGTTTAAAACGTAGTTAACACGCTGCCAGGCTGCACGTTCATCAATCTCCACCTTTTTTGTAATCTCCCCAATTTTTTTTACAAAACTTGCTGTTAATCAAAATTTTTAATTTGAGTGTTCAGAAACAAAGCAGAAAATTACAAGTCTATTTAACTTTAACACTGGAAAATGGGAATTTATTGTTCTTTATTGTTGTTTCTTTCAGGGCTGTCATAACTCTGACAGTCAACGCAAACATCACAACCACGTATGACAGCTTCGTTTATTTTGCGACGACCTAATTTACCAACAGGTTGATACAGAATAATACATTATGCAAGTTTGAGGGGACTATTCTTCCTTACTGTGTCGACAGCACTGAAATATTCAAGTCAAGTTTCATCAAAATGGATAAAAAACAGATTCCTTTTCTTTCATAGGACAAATCCTCATATTTTAAAGCTGTCTTATGTGCACTAGTCAGTAATGTGATTTGCTCACAGTGACGGTGAATGGTTTAGAAGTGTATTTACAATAAACACGTGCATACGTATCTGAAGGAACTACTGATCCGGCTTGATGGTGTAGACTTTTGACTGATATCTTAAGAGCTCCTTAACATTTTGATTGATATCTTAAGAAAATCTTATCTTTCCAGGGTCGGTCCCTTAATAAACTCCTTTGGTTTTCATACAGAGTTTTGTGAGTGGGGATTGAGCCATGATTTAAGACCACCAGGATCTCGCTTTACTGATGCATGCCTGTGCATTTCTCAGTCTCAGCCTAATAAACTGCTCAACGCCTTTTACGCTGGGCGCTGACACCGCTCTGATGTATGGAAAAAGGAGATTCGTGGTGCCCCAGTGTTGGGGATTTATGAGTTTTGTCAGCATTCATTACGGCCATAGCCTCCAGGCAAAACAAAGAGTGTCCAACTGTCTTGGCTCTCTGTCCTTCTTGTGGCTCCCCAGAGAGTTCAATGGCACAGCGGTCACCTGCACACACACACACACACACACACACACACACACACACACACACACACACACACACACACACACACACACACAGAATAAGGTTTGTGGTTCAATACTCTGATGTGGTGCTGGAATTCGGATGAGCAGTGGGACGTCCGGATGGATGACTGACCCGGGAACAGTCGTCCAGCGCACCGTGTCTCAAATTCACTTGCATGTTTTATTAAGGCCCTGTAAGGCATGGCTATTTGAACAGGTCCTGAAGTGTCCCGTCAGAGCTAGAATATGCCACTCACACTGGTTTGGTAACAGGGCCTGTCAAAACACCCTCACCCTTTTTTCTAGGGAACAGTAGCATGATAGATGCGTTTAGAAGTGTCCAGAATAGCAGTGGAACCTGAAATTTAGTCACTCAAAACAAAGAATGAATCCAATTGGTAGTTACAGACTGAATAGCACATATAACCAAGTTAGAGCAGGCAAGCCACCATACATAATGATATCAAAAGTGAATTTGATGTGTGGAATTACATCTGCGGAAGATGAACGGGGTGGGAGATTTAAACAGAGCTTCTAAATGTGTCTGTGTGTGTGTGTGTGTGTGTGTGTGTGTGTGTGTGTGTGTGTGTGTGTGTGTGTGTGTGTGTGTGAATGAGAGGTGACAAACACCCCCAATATAGCTGCAAATATATTGGGCAATTAGATGGTTTTCTGCCTGCTCAGAACCACCTAAGCTAAGCGCCATTTGCTTGCTCTGTGTGTGTGTGTGTGTGTGTGTGTGTGTATGTGTGTGTGTGTGTGTGTGTGTGTGTGTGTGTGTGTGTGTATGTGTGTGTGTGTGTGTGTGTATGTGCCTATATGTCAGCAAACCCCCACACAGTCGTGTTTATAGCTAGTGGTAATGTGGAGGCTACAAGACAATAAGGATAAATATCCTCAACAAAAATAGGGAGATAGATATCCTAAACAAAGATAGATAGATATCCTAAACAAAGATAGATAGATAGATAGATAGATAGATAGATAGATAGATAGATAGATAGATAGATAGATATCTATCTAGATTGTATTCATAAGAGACTTTGTTGTATTTGTAAGAGAGCTCTACACTCTTCCATAAATCCATATTCTATAACCAGTTTATTGAATTTAGCTGAATTAGGTCAGAGTATTATTTCAATTAGGCTAATATTACAACATGCCTTGTGATGTCACTGATTATATATTAGAGGTCAGGAGGTTAAGTGAAAGAAGGTTAGTCTTAAAGTAGGTTAGGTCTTAAGTACAAAGACATCCTGAAATAGATAGATAGATAGATAGATAGATAGATAGATAGATAGATAGATAGATAGATAGATAGATAGATAGATAGATAGATAGATAGATAGATAGATAGATAGATGCTTTCAAACAGAACTGTTTGTTAATTTTTGGACATAAGCAGAAGTGGCTTATTTAAACAGTGGATTGTAGAAAGGACAAACAGTGCATATGAAGAGAATTTGTTTTATGCTGAAGGACAAACTTAAAATATATGACAGGATGTGGAGTCCCTTGATATTATTTCTTAAAGGAGAATGAGGTTGTGCTAAATCTACTCAGTATATCCATCACATGCAGCACTCAGAGGGAAAGTGGGTGGGGCTTGATGGGCTTTTTACATTTTTTGTTTGTTTTTTTGTTGTTGTTCTGTACACTGAAGATAGATGGATGTCTTCTTAATGCTGCAGAATAAATTTGGAGCCAATCAGATGCTTCCTTGATTGAACTGCACGATGGCTGAGTGCCTGTATTTCTCAGCACTAAGGACACCTTTAATCCTGACCAATCCCCAACTCCATTTGCTGAAATGCTGCCCCAAACTTGCAAGGACCCTCTACCATGATCCACTGTTGAACCTCCACCATGATTCACTGTTGAACCTCCACCATGATTCACTGTTGAACCTCCACCATGATCCACTGTTGAACCTCCACCATGATCCACTGTTGAACCTCCACCATGATTCACTGTTGAACCTCCACCATGATTCACTGTTGAACCTCCACCATGATTCACTGTTGAACCTCCACCATGATCCACTGTAGAACCTTCACCATGATTCACTGTTGAACCTCCACCATGATCCACTGTTGAACCTCCACCATGATCCACTGTAGAACCTTCACCATGATTCACTGTTGAACCTCCACCATGATCCACTGTTGAACCTCCACCATGATCCACTGTAGAACCTTCACCATGATTCACTGTTGAACCTCCACCATGATCCACTGTTGAACCTCCACCATGATCCACTGTAGAACCTCCACCATGATCCACTCTCCAGCACATCAGTACTGCGTCTTCTGTTACATCCACTTTTCTACTCCCCATGTTTTCATGCATAGTCACTTGGTCTTTTTTCCCACATGGAAGGTTTTGGCTTTCTGGTGGCAGTTCCTCCATGAAGACCACTTCTATCCAGAGTTCTCCAAACAGTACACGAGTGTTCCCACTGGTCCCATAGGGTTCTACTACCCACTGGTCCCACTGGTTTCTGCCAGTTCTGATCTGAAGGCACTGCTGGACATCTTAGCAAGCAAACATGACTTGTCTTTCAATCCTAAACTATGTTCCCTTGGACGACAACAGCGTCTACTGTCCTCAACGTTGCACGTTTCTTTGTGCTTCTTCAAAAGAGCTTGTACAAAAACATCCTGAAACCCCAGTGTGCTTTGAAATCTGCCCGAGAGTCCATACGGGGCAGTAGAACTACCCTGTTTGTTGTTTCTCTGCTCAATCTTGCCACGGTACATGACCTGTAACATGAAACTTGTATGACCTGTGACTCGGTCTTCCACAACCTCAGCTTCCTAGCAGAGTTCGTTGTTCCTCACCCAGTTTTACGCCTTCTACACGGCTGTTTCTCTTCCAGGTAATGACTGTGTTTCACCGTACATATAAAATGATGATCATTATCACCTGGTTTGTATAATTGGTTAATCATACATCTGACTATAATCCTACATAATCCCTGACTGTGTAAGTGTTCGTAGAACAGCTGATAGGGTTTTTAAAAGGAAAGCGTGATCACACCAAATATTGATTTGATTTAGATTTTTCTTTTGTTCATTCACATTGTATTTTGTATATATATACATGAGAGAGTGAGTGAATGAGAGAGAGAGAGAGAGAGAGAGAGAGAGAGAAAGAAAGTCATAGCATGTAGACATGGTCAAGAAAACCTGCTGAAGTTAAAACTGTCTATCAGAATGGGGAAGAAAGGAAATTTAACTGACTTTGAATGTGGCACAATTGTTTGTGCTCGACAGACTGGTCCAAGTATTTCTGAAACTGCTGATCTACTGGGATTTCTGTGCCCAGCCATCTCTGGGCTTTGGAAACAAAAAGAGTCTGAAAAAGAGAAAATGTCCAGTGAGCAGTTCTCTGCGTGCAAATTCCTTGTTGAAGCCAGAGGTCAGAGGGGAATGTCCAGACTGGTTTGAGCTGATAGAAAGGCCAACTCAAACCCTTACTGGTGTATGTAGAAGAACACTTCTAAACTCACATTTCAAACCTTGAAGCGGATGGGACACGGTCACCAGATCTGAATCCAGTAGATCACCTTTGGGATCTGGATATACAGCTGATATAATCTGTGATGTCAGTGTGTTCTCTCCAGATGGGTTAAATGCACAGAGGACTTTCTCAAAGGGGGTAATGAAGGTACTTTTTCTTCTTCCTCTTAAATCTATGATTGATTACCTTGAATACAAAAAAAAAATTGAAAAGAGTACTTTTTAATTAAACTTAAACAATTATTTTCCAAGTAAGATAAGATGAATGGTATATAATTAATAAATAATAGAGTTTGTGTTTCTTTTTTAACTTCACATTCAGCCTTTTTAGCAAGGGTAATTGTTTAGCAATTAAGTTGCTTAACTTGTAACTTGCTGATAAAGACCTCAGACTTACAGTTCTGTTAAAGATGTGTGTTATCTTTAAAGGTTTGATTTATTTTTGCATTAGTTGATAGATGGTAAGCTGAATTTAGACCACCAGTGTGAGATAAGCTTAAGTTTTACGTGCCATTTTAAACTGGAGAGTACTGACAGTTCACGTCTGTGGCAACAAGTTAATAGCACTTAAAATATATAACAATTTATTTTACAAAAAAATATATATAGAAATTAAACTAATTTAAAATTAGATTGCAATCTAATTATAACGTTTGCTCATCATAGCGTGTCACACAATGGATATGTGTACATTATTACTTTTTTAATGAATAATGAAGTCCTTCCAGTTTCCTGATTAAAACATTTGTGACAGTTCTGAGTGTTAAACACACACACACACACACAGACACACACACACACACACACACACACACACACACACACACACACACACACACACACACACACACATAACAACAACAGTGAATTATTGCAGCAGCTCAGTTGACCAACATTTCTGCTTCATGTGGTATTCTGTGTTTGTGCTCCACAGTGCAGTGGTGTTTTCTGTATGTTGACTTTCATGTATAATTACCGGGCAGTTTGTTTTCTGACAATTTAACATGTGTAATTCAAAAAGCAAGAATGGACCATGTTTTTCTGACCTCTAAATTTAATCTGTGGTGTAAAATTAAAAATACAAATACGTCATTGCTTTACTTATAATTAATACAATTTTAAGTACATAAGAACTTTATTAAATAACCTAATATATACCTCCTTTTTATTGAACTCTAAGGAAAAATATATTTTTACACTTTTGCATTTCAAACAAACTCTCATTAAAAGTTATCTAGTTCGTATATACATAGTTGAAGTCCCATTAGTGTGAAATGTCTAATTATATTTCTGGTTGGCTAATAAATATAACCACATTGCAGTTTTATAACCAAATCTGCACATTATTTTCGTATTCATGTATCCTATCTTAGATCTGACTAAAAACCAAGACACAACTCAACTTAACTCAACTCAACTCAATTCAACTCTTCTGACTGGGTTTTCTCTAATGCGTTGCGTGGTCCTATATGGACACCCCTTGTAAATGGTTTATTATTCTTAATTATTTATTTAGCTTTATTCACTCAGGTTAATCACACTCTGGACACCAGTGCTATATTATAGCAGCTCGGACGTCGTGTTCCTTACTCATCAACACAGGGGGCGCTATTCGTGTATGAAATTATAGACTTTTGTGTAACTTCTCACATCGGACACAGGACGTAAGTTTAGTTTCTGATGGTTACAGGGTCAGTACTGCTCTAATGGTCCAACGACCTGTATGGAACTTTTCTAACATCATACCAAAGCTGCATTGTCGTACATATTGACAGACTACGAAACTACAACTAGTCCTTGAAGCTTCATTCCCCAATAATTACTTGAATTCAATTTAAATTAAAAGCAGATAAATTCTAAAATGACTTTCAGTGAAACCGAGCTCAGATGTTATTTATGGACTTTGTGAGGCCGGTAAGCAGGTAACAGGCTGTTCTGTAGGGGAGAACTCATGGTGTGATGAAGGCGTCTGTTCTGCTGATTACACAGATGAATGCGTGGACCACAACACTCTCACTTTTGCGGTCCGGTTCTGCACCCTCCCTCTCCGCATCTCATTATCCAGCACCGTCTCTAGGTGATTTAGCGCCGCCAGTCTGGAGCAGGTGTTCAACATGGCGATCTCGGCCAGCGGATCTCTCTCCGTTTCACTCTTTATTTGCCTGATTTTAGCAACGTTTCTGCATAAAGGTGAGACATTAAAGTTTATGTGGCTATACAGTTTGTAAATCTGAGCGGTGACTATGAGGGTCGCGGATGTTCGGGTGGTTGCAGATTCTGTGCGATCTGTGCGCGTTTGAAGTGTTTGGTAAAACAAAATGTATTTCACTTTGCTCCAAAATCACCTGTTTGTGAATGCTTCTGTATACATCAGGCATTGGTGCCTTCTCTGTTTGATCGGGATCTTCTCTGTGTGCATGAGGAGAAACTCTGGAGGAGGGTACTGATGTTGCAGAACTAGATTGAGAAGATAAAGTGCGATAGCGGAATTGGACCGGTCCGTGTTAACTCCGGGTCACACTACTGTTGAGTGCGTCCAACACTCATATACGGAGTTTTCGTGGACGTCCAACAGTGATTTTCTCCGTCGTGTGTAAAACAATCGCTTTTTTAAGCCCGACTTTGACAGCGCAGCGGTACAATATACTGCGTGTTTTCCCTGAATTACATATTTTGATGTGAGTTATAGATTGAGTTATAGATTATTGAGTTATAGATTAGTCTCGTGATCACCGCGCGAGCTGCTTTAGGCTGTTGGACACCGCGCGCGAGCTCCGTGATGATTCCTGGAGCTTTTATTTCAAAGGTATCCCGCTGATATGCTTGTACAGTTTTATAGAATATTTACACCTTCAGGCTTGGTTTTTAGCATACCACTGCGTTTTCCGACCAGTATAGACAGGGAAATGTCATTCCATTGTAGTGAACATTTTACAGTACCGGTAATTGGACTTGTGGGATCTTCTTCCCCGGCATGTGATCCATCAACAGGTTCACCCCGAGACGTTGGCTGGGCGCCCTGCGTGCAGGAGACCGTGCATGCTTCCACCTCCTGTTTGTGTATCGGGCGAATTAAATCATGTTTCAGGCGTTGTAAAGTTTGGCAGAAAGATGTGCCGTAGCTTTGTAGTTTCTTGTCTTTCTGACCTCCTCATGTAGGCTACGAGCGCCACAACAAAGTGGCATAAAGGTAAATCTCAAACTAATGTGACATATAAGGTGAATTGCACATTATCTGGGCTTCTCTCGGTTACTGCACAACAGTAACTGTGCGATTTGACCACAGTTACGGTTGTTGGAATACCTCTGGGCACCTTGGGGTAATTAGAGCTGCATCTTCTGGAGGGTATGGGGTAACACACACTGACTGTCTTCTCTAACCAGCACAATGTATTTGCAATAAAGTGAGCTGACACATTGCTAATAATCATTAAGACCACATCAGTCTAATCAAGATAAAGACGTGACATCACATGAAGTGTTAATGTCTATTACGCCCTGTCTTTTTTTATAAACCAGGCAAACTTTAATTTACATTAGTTCCAGGCTGTGTGTCTGATTAGTGTAAAGAATGAGATTTGTATCCTGGAAACGTACTCTAGCTATTGAATCACTGAGTTCTCTATTATATGGCATAGATGGCTCTCATACAATATATCCTTGTGTTGATGATCAGAGCCAATGGACATTCATTATAAGCTATTTTGTAAAAAGCCCTTTTTCCATAGGCCTTTTCAAATAAGATGAAAATGACATGTCATAATCCATCAATGTATGTGAAGAGATTCGACAGCATAATTTCTGACAAAAAATATCAGTATTTGGTTTTATTTTGAATTTTTTTATTGTGGGTATGAAACAATGTGGTCAACTTGCAGCATTATGTAAATTTGATTTACATAATGTTTCCCTGTCATAAAGATGTATGTTGTTATTAGAATTATGCCTAGTTTTGAAGGAAATGTATCCCAGTGGTAATTTTGTAAGCCGGCATTTATGAAGGATCATGGTGGACTTTCTTTTATCGCACATCTGTTATATTAATAAGAACTAATAATACAACACGATTTCTCTACTGATGACATCACGTCCATTATGGTCAGGTCAACAACATTCACAGCACTAATTTGGGTTTCTATTTAAAGCCTTGCAGTTTTTAGCTAATTAGATTTGCATTGTCTCCTGACTTACATGTGGTCTACAGTGGCCCTACACTAAGGTCCTAGCACATGCTAATATTGCTCAGGTGGCTTGCAGGGAGGATGGTATGAGCGGTATGAGCAGGTTTCATCAGCCAATTGGTGTCCAGTAGTTGTGTGATATATACAATATAGGTTTTTTTACTTATTAAACAACTACTGAGATTTATTCACTGAAGGTATAGCACTGAAATCAACAGTCTTAGTCATATGGCAACTTTATATTTAGCCTATACAACAATAGAATATGAATATTGTTGTTATTATTTAGATTCATTCTCAATACTCAGTTGAGTATTTTTACTTCAGTGAGCTTGTATTTGTAATTCCTAGTAATGGTTGAAAGTAATAATGTGTTTCAGCTCAGTTATGAAGCTGAACTCCTAGCTTTATTGTCTAGCACTTCAACACCTATATCTGATTTACTTCTTTATCGAACAGATTAACCAAATGTAGTGACGAGAAGAGGTGATTTTGTGCTTGAATGCACAGGGTTTCCATGTTCCTGATGACACAATGAGCTTTGTTTTTGCAAACCTTCCTCTCTGTGTCTTCTCCAGTGAATCACGTCATGGCAGGTGCAGGACAGAAGACCATCTCCTAGTTTTACTGAATCATCTGTAACATGCAATTCTTCGTTTTTTTTTTTCTTCTTCAAATATCACATTAGTAGTACTGGAGTGTCCTAGGAATCGGTGCTCAAAAACGAACAGCGTTCGTATACGGCTGATTCTAGCCGAGCAAGATGTGGTGTAGCGCAGTCAATTAGAGGTGGCAGTTTGGAGGCAGGTTGTGTGGAGAGAGAATGCTTCATTCATGACAGCACTTCAGTAATGAGGAGGGAATATGATGAGAGCAAGAGACTTCACGTCTGCTGTGATAAATATGCGATTGTTCTCACTCTGGCCCTGTCGTTCATGGAGTGAGCCCATTGTCTATCCCAGCCTCCGACGGCCTGATTAATTTTGGTACTGACCGAGGAAGAAAGAAAATGGAAAGACAGATCAGATGGTTCTGCCTTTTTGGTCGTCCGGTGCAGATTACTTTGCTTCATCTAGCAGACACAGACCACTCGTAGTGATGTAGTATTGCAGCAATTCTGGAACTACTGATCTGGTCCTTGTTGGATTAGTGAGGATGTTGTATACGATGTAGCTCTTCCCATATTTATGTTTCAAAGTTAACTGAGACGCCAGTTAGCCTCACATGACTATGAATGGTGGCTCTGTTTGCCCGAGAAGGTGAAAAGGTGAGTAATAGGATAAGATTCAGGAGCAGGGCAACAGAAAGAGCAGTGAGCTGTGACCCACGTAGCTGCCACACTGAAGACAGAACCTCCATGATGGCAGGCATTGCTTCCTCACTGTATTTCCAGAGTCCACCTTTGTACCTTCTGTTCCTACCTTTATTTATTTATTTGATGTTGTTTAACAAATCCAGCTGAGCTGACAGTCTTCTCCGCCTTCGTCTTAAAGAATTACATTTCTGCTGAGAGATTTTTTTTCTCTCTCCATATTTGACTAAAGATAACATCTAATGCCTAAAGAGCACCACAAATCCGTCGTGAAGACAGACGCCGCCGTGGCCTGCTAATGGAGATGTGGCGTAGCGCTGGCTGTTGTTGACTCTAAGTGGGCTTGCACCAGCTTGTCTACCACCCGATGTTGATGCTTATTAGAACGTCCAGTGCCATGAGCTCCAGGCAGGAGCCCGTTCACAAGCATTTGGACACTGGGACGTCTGGGGAAACGCCGGCTTGGAGCTGCTTCAACTCCAGCGGCCTTCACCACGAGAACGGCCACTGCTGCCTAGAACTTCAGCAGATTTTTCTAACCAAACTAGCTGCTCTCAAAATCAGTGTTATGATAAATAGTTAGGGAATACTCCATGAAGAATCAGAATGATGCTTTATTTTATCCATAATTTCTCCTGCTATTGGAGAGGTAATCCATTGGATCTTTGGCTATTGTCACTTATGTGTGATCATTGCTTAGCTAATGGCCCACATAATTAGCCTAGATATAAAGCTTTGCCATGCAGATCCTTGAGGTCATTGCCTGTTGGACGCCACAGTAAGGGTCAGGGCCAGGGACAGCTGGAGAGATCCATACTGTGGCCCTGTAGCCAGGCCAAGGATGAGGATTCTGTGAGCTTTCTCGTGCACTGGCCATTGCTGTGTCCCCTCAGGTAGAGTGTGTATAGATTGATGGCACAGAAATGAAATGCAAGAAAGATTACAGCATGCATGAAAAAAATGCACCATTATGTGAAAATGTGCCAGGATATGAACAAGTGGCTTCATATCCACTGTAGGCTGTGCCGTAAAAGAAATAAAATGTCTGGACATCTCTGGATCACCGAAAGCAGGTGCTGATGAGGGGCTGAAGTGTCTTTTTAAACGAGTTCAGGCAGAACTGAATACAGAGAAATTGATTATTAGCTCTTGCTTTTCAAACCATGTATAGTGAGAGGGGTATATGGGCTAGAAGCCATAGTGTCATGTTGAATGCCGTCTGGACTGCCGGTCGGATAACCATTGACCAGGCGAGTGGGAGCATGGGGACTCCAGCTGTCTGAGAGAGAGAGAGAGAGAGAGAGAGAGAGAGAGAGAGAGAGAGAGAGAGAGAGAGAGAGAAAGAGTGACCGATCAATAGGACGCACAGATGGCGACTCAGAAGGAAGGTGTGATTCGCTCGAGCTGCTAAATACTTAAGAGTGTCAGGACACTGAATACTCTCAGTGGTTAATCTCATTAGTTAAAGCGCGATGTGGCGGTGTGATGGCAGCATCTGTGTGTGCAGTCACAACTGGCTCAGCCACCATTATTTCCTGTGTTTCACAATGAGAACGTTCCCTCTTGTATACCAATGGTATATGAAAATGCACCGTCACTAGGAGCTAATGGGTGATTTCAAGTGGCGGTCATGCAATACATCGGAATTCCTCAAAGCACAAAGCAGTTTTTTTTTAGGACGAAACTTTTAGGATAAGAGTCCAGTCTTGTCTGTTTGTGTTTACTGTGTTCCCCTCATCAATCCACTACACCTGCACCTTCGTCTTAGTCTATTATGTGAGGACTATGCAGCTTTAATCCAGCTAAACCAGAGCCTTATTGATTGTGACTCCTGGGGGGATGTGAGTCTGTCTGTGACACTGAAAACCTCCTCGGTGACAGAGAAGAAAAACTGTGAAGACAGAGTCACTCAGTCTTATGACCACTGACAAGCACCTCAGATAAATCTTACAGTCCAGACATTTCCTCTTCATGAACGAGGAGTCCCTCCGATAGGTAGTATGTAAACTACTTCACATGGTTAAGAAGGATATAATGCACAAATATATATAATAATATGAATTCAAGTGCTGTTGTAGTCTGTTGCTTTAAACATAACACATCATTTTCTCTTTTTCAAACCTCCACAAACTGCCAGCTCACTGTGTATGCTAGACCACGTCACTCAGTGTCCGATGAAATGAAATAATGAAATTTAACTGATATATATTAATTTTGTACTAGTGTAATAAACTATTTTCGAATGAGTTTTAAAAACAGTTAGAGACTATTTTGTGAGAAATGTGCACTATCAGGTAACATTAGCCTTAATAAGATGCCAATTGGTCAGGAATTCTCGGTGGAGAATTGTATTACCACCAGCTACTGGAAAGTGTAGATAAAGTAATATAGCTAGGGTAGCTTGGTGAATTATATTTCCCATAACTAGTAAGTTGTAGTCAGTCATCAATTTGCTTTAAAAATACAACAGAATTAAATTCCTGCAATAGGACAATAGTTGTTCATGTAACATTTTCAGTATTTCCAGCTTCGAAGGAGACGTCCATATCTGAGGTCCAGCAATAGCAAAATTCAATATAGAATGACAGACGTGTACAATAACATCAACTATGCAGTTCACAGTATGTGTTAATATACTGCCCATGAACCTAATAACTGATCTCAATATGTGATGTGAGTGTGTGCTGTCTGCAGACCAGAGAGTGCGTGCGTTTACGCACGTGGAGGACGACTGGAGGGATGAATGGGGAAAAAAGCAAACAAAATGAAAGACAGTATAAAGTATAGCAGTGTGTTATTTGAACGCAGCATGAGGGGTGCCCTGGGAGGACCGGGCTGACGTCTATCAAACTGTCATTTTATACGCAAATGTAAATAAGCTGTCGCCCGCAGAACTGTAAATAATTAGTTCCGCACAACGTCGGGGTTAACCGGCGACAGGCGTGATGGTGGCGGAGACTACGGTGGTGTTGCTCTAAGAGAGGTATCGCCCGAACAAGGGTTCATTCCCTCTGACAGGGAAGAGGTTATCTCGGCCATGGTAATTGGGTTGCTGCCGTGGAAGTTGGACTATTTGTGAAACCTCATTTAGCGCCTCACATTTTATCAGTGGCTCAGGACAGACAAACAAACTGCTAGAGAGAAGCAGGCGGTGGCGTGAAGCTCACGGGAGTTTGGGAGGAGATCCTGATCACAGATGAACAGTGGTGGGGTTCCTTCTAACAATAATTAAAAAATCAGTTTTTCTAATAAAGAAAAGCACTATAACGCCGTTCAGCACGACAGACGGAGTTTGTGGTTAATTGTCTTGTTAATGCTGGTTATGACATTTGTAAAGCATTTGAATTCATTGTTTCAGTGCACGACCAGGAATGAGCAGACAGTGTCTTAATGGAATTTGCTTTACTCTGATGGACCTGTATGGCAAATCATTATTTATTAAATGCTGATCTCCTCGTCTCCACTTAGCTGTCTGAAACGAACAAAGCAAGCCAAACATCACAAGTGCCTAACCAGGCGCGGCTGGATGATGAAAGCACAAGACATGCAGTAATCCATGAAATGGTAATTATATCATTTCAGGGGATTAACCCTCCACTATCACAACTGGTCTATAAATGTTTATGTCAATATGAGATGAAAGGGACAGTACTTGAGAGAGCTACGAATCAGTTACTGATTTAGACATAGTTTAGACAGAAAAATCTTTCAAATAATTTCTTTGTGGGCAACAGCTGTCGTGTTTTATTGTCCAAATAAGTGTTTGGTTTAAGTGAAAAAACAAACAAACAAACATCAAAACAATAGCAGCCACTGAATTATCCGCTCGTTCACGTTCACACACGTGATCTTGTTTAGACACATCCAGTTTAATACCTGAAGATATTCCCCTTGTGTATGAAAAAGAGCATAAATTAAGGTAATGAATGAAATGGTTATATTTGCTAGGTGTTCCTTGGTCAGTCATCACACAGAGTCGTTTTTAACAAGTTGTGACCACCACAGCTGTGATTTATGTGATCTGTGTGATTTATGTTTACTTGTGTTTGCAGCCATTAGTCTTGGCAGAGCAGCTTACCTTCCAATATCATCATCTCATTTTCCTCTCGCATCACTGGGGCTTTCTTAAGCAAAACATCTCAGCTCAACCCATTTCTGTTGCCCTGCTAACAGACATTTGCAATGGCCTAATTATGGTATATTAAGCCATCAGAATGACATATGAGCCAGTCACAATACAGCAAGGAGTATGACAGCGATGTTCATTGTTTCTTTCAACAGTCATCCACAAGGCTTGCGAGAGGGCATGTGTTTCCCTTTGTGGATGTAATTAGAACCAGAATTTATGGGACCAATCGGGCGTTCAGTCATGCCCAGCCTATCTGGAGGTGACATCGGGACGTATTGTTCTGCGGTGCTGACATCCTGTCGGAAACCCAGAGCTGCGGACGAGCTGTCAGAGACCTTTTATGGGGCCTTGTCTAGCCTTTTAAATCATTATCAGTCTGGCTTGTTGGTTCACATGACACATAGCCTTTATATAACCTATTGAGGGGCTGAAACTGCCAGGCCCACAAAAGTGACATTGGATCTGTCAAGGTGCTAACTGTATTCTCCAGGTAACGTGAGGAAGCGCATGCCAATGGCTTCTTATTGTTGCGATTTTCTGCTTGTTACACTGAGTGGAAGACACTGGTATCGTGTGACAGCATTATGATGCTTAAGAGGCTAAACCTCCTTTCATGCATGCTTTATGTTTTCAAGTTGACCTTTTTAGAGTGACAGAGACTGGGACCCGTGCTCCGGAAGCCTGTCTCCAGCTCAGCCTGTCTCCAGCTCAGCCTGTCTCCAGCTCAGCCTGTCTCCAGCTCAGCTGCTGTATTTTCTGTAGCTCATTTTCGTTTGATGACTTAAGACGTAAGAAATACATAATAGTGGAGCATCTCTTTTAAATACGCTGTCTGCTACCATGAACTTAGGCTCTTCAGGAAGTTGTTCCATATTGTGTAAAGTTGTCAGAAGCACATTATTTATTTATTATGTCATCTAACCCAAATGCTAAATTGTCTTAATAGGGTTGTTTGCCTTTCTCTTCATACTTCAGAGAAATTACTGTGGCTCTGGTGGTGACAATGGCAATGATGCAGTTGTAGGGTTTGGGTGGTGGTGATGGAGACGAGGATGGCTGTAGTGTTTGGGTGGTGTTTATGGAGATGAGGATGGTTGGAGGGTTTGGGTGGTGGTGATGGAGACGAGGATGGTTGTAGTGTTTGGGTGGTGGTGATGGAGATGAAGGTGGCTGTAGGGTTTGGGAGGTGGTGATGGAGATGAAGGTGGCTGTAGGGTTTGGGTGGTGGTGATGGAGATGAAGGTGGCTGTAGGGTTTGGGTGGTAGTGATGGGGATGAGGATGGTTGTAGTGTTTGGGTGGTGGTGATGGAGATGAAGGTGGCTGTAGGGTTTGGGTGGTGGTGATGGAGATGAAGGTGGCTGTAGGGTTTGGGTGGTGGTGATGGAGATCAGGATGGCTGTAGGGTTTGGGTGGAGGTGATGTAGACGAGGATGATTGGAGGGTTTGTGTTGTAGGCTTTATCTCCCAACATATTGTCTGCTAGGACTATTTGGGATAAGCTGCATTCATCAGATCGAAATTCTCTTGCAAGTGTTCATTTGCTCCTCAAATTAATCGGCCATCACTGGGGACCTCCTTAATGTCAGGCCAAGGATTTTATTAGGGATGTCCTTCATGGTCTTTAATGAAACTTGTGTCTTCCGTGAGTATTTCATTTACCTAATATTGGCTGCCCATGGCAACCTTGAGATAAGGAGGATCTTTATCGAAGCCACACTGTGCTCTCTGTCTTCTTCCAAAATATCGGTACTACTCCCTTAAAGTTCCTTGCTGTCCCATTTAATTAAACGGGTGAAATTTCCACATCACAGATGTGACATATTATAGTTTCAATTATCTGTGTTGCATTATGTTTGTTTTCTATCAGGGACGTGCTTCAATCAAATGCTACGTTTGGCACCTGAGATTATTTTACCCTTCAGAAACTTCAGAGATGAATAATCCTGCATGGTTTAATTCTAATGGAACACTGAAGCAGCAGAGAGTGAAATCATTCATAGATGACAGCTGGACCCCTACAGGTGCAACTCTCAGTCTTCTCCAGTAAATATTACATTCATCTCCTCACTGTGGATTACTTCTATTACTCCAGATCTTTTTTATTGAGTTCATTCTTATTGCTCTGCATGCACCCTTAAAGTTTGAAAGATATTTCGAGCCTGCCGTTCTAAGAGCCCAGAACAACTCCAAAAATACTTCCAAATGGGTAGTTTTCTTGCAGAGCTCCCTTGTAACCACCGAGGCTGCCAGGGAAAAAGGTTGAGAAGCCATCTGTCAGCATTTGTGGTCTGCTGCAGTGATCTGCACTAGCACAGCCTGCTTCCTCCTCGCTTACGCTGTAACACGGAGCCAGAGAGCCACGCAGAGCCGTCGCAACAGACGCTTCTCAGGACGCACAGAACAGGACGGGCCCAAACTAGCGTTTACCTCGTGGAGCTGAACCGGTCCCAGAGGGTTCTGAAACAGAGCAGGGACACCATGCTTCAGTGCAGGACTAGTCGAGGGCAAATCTGCAAAGCTGGGTAGTTTTTATCGGGGCGGATGTGCAGCGGGGTATAACTGCAGCTTCACGCGGATGGCTGCCTAGGTAACCATACGCTAGCGTGTTTTGCTGCAGTGTGAAAAAGAGGCTACTCAGCATTGCAGTTCAGCATTTCCCCTCCATCTATGCTGAAGTCCTTTTGGGGAACACAGCGTGCACCTTGTTGCGATATCTACTGTACATGTGTGTTTATCGGAAATTATATTGTCCCGAGTTACAGTGCTGCATGAGATTTGGACAGTATTTAAAAAGTAACAGATAATTCTAAGAGATGACAAGCAGTAAACAAATAATACTGAGAAATGCCAAGATGAACGTTGAAAGGGCGGGCATGGGCTATCGAAACATTAAACAATAAACAAACATTAGGCTTTATTTGACAGTAGGCAACACACCATGCAAATGGCTTGTTAAAGTCCAGTCTAACCGAACCGATATGTCTCCAGCGTGCGTGCGGTGTGGAGCGAGGTGGTTAACTCGTAGTTCAGGAAGAAGGCAGGTTGAGATGCCGGATGGCCCAGAGAGCAGAGGTGGAGCGGTCCCGGTACCGGGCCGGCTGCCGCGGTCCCGTCTGCCAGGTGGCAGCTGTGTGAAGGGGCTTGGGCTGGACCTCGCTGGTGGTGCTGCTCACCGCGCTCTCGCTGATGGCGCCGCTGAGCGGGAGAGGTGGCCTGCCCGAGCCGCCCCGGGTCCGTTTCATCAGCAGCCCCTGGAGTGCCTTCAGCTTCCCGCCACTGACGCACCAGACCTTGACTCTGTTGGCAGAACTGTCTACGCGGCTCGGTCGGTGCGAAGGCTTTTGCTGGATGTGCTTTAGAAGCAGCACGGCTGTGTAGTGTCTGTCAAGCAGGTGTGGTCCTTAGAGGGTTTAACCACAAGGTAGATGAAAACTGGAGACCATTTCAGCAGCATGAAATAAATCAAAATGTAAAGGAAGCATAGTTTTCTGATTATAAGAGTCAGAAACTACCAGTTCAACACCCGTTCATTTCCATTCATTCATCTACCAATTCATTAGTGGGTCCAGAACTGTTTTTTATTCCCCCATTACATATTTGTAATAGATGTGTTTATGTATTCTGAATATAGTATATGAAATAATGTCTTTTATTTATTCCTGGATAACAAGCACTTTTGTTTTGTATTTCATCACATTTTTGTGTTTTGTTTCCTCACATCACTATTGCTTCAATCACTGTTGTATATTTCGTTTTTTAATGGTTCTTTCCGATACTGGAATGCATCTGTTTTGCATTTTGTCTAGTGGTCTTTTGTTTATCGACATAAGCCAATACATTCTGCTTTGTGGTAGTGAGAGTGAATATTGTGATTGGCGTTTTTGGTCTCAGTAGCCACGACACAACATGCTACTCGCTCTGTGTTTGAAGCTTTGGGTTGTCGGCAGCTGTCAAATGTACTGAAGTGTTCGCCGGTCGGCCTGCGAGGCTTGATTGGTCTTCCTGAATTATTACTGGCCACCTGGTAAATATCCCACATCTGCCTTCTACTAGAGCTTTAGTTGAAATAAGCTTTTCTGCTTTATCATGTTATGCTTGAGAATGTCTTACCAACTTGCCAAATAAATTCAATCCAAGCCTAAAATGGATGAACATTATGTGGCAGACTCCATCAGGATAGGGACGGGACTCATTTTCTGTCTGCCCTGGGGTGTTTGTGGACGCAACCTCTTTTTCGTTCACCATTTGCACGTAGTTTCTAAAGACATTTATTTTGTTACTTGCTAGAAGAGACTTACCCTCCTTGCAATGGTATTAAGGAGTTGTGAGCAATCAAAATTCATGCATATTTGAAGACCAAAGCACATTTGATTGTCCATATGCCCCATTTTTGTTGTTGGACATAAAAATAAAAACAAGAAACAGTATGGAACTTTAATTTGAGCTTATGCGAGTTTACCTTTAACACATGTTCTTTTTGTAATTCACAGACATTTGAGTTGAGCTTGATAAGAACAGTTTTGAATTTGACGTTTATGTTCATAATACAGCCAAAAATAAGTTCCTTGTCCTGTTATTTGGGTTTATGGCTGCCCTTTCTACAGTGGTCTTTCCAATCCTCTGACCTTCTGCAGGATGAAACACTGTAACCAGGAAGCAGATAAAGGCGGAGAAGAGACGAAGTCCTCTCCTGTAGCCACCCCATCTCCCAGAAACAAGGAGCCTCGGGCTGATCAAAACGCATACATTACTGCTTAACATGTCCGCCGTGTCCAATGCATGTTCATCTGTTGCTCGGGAAGCATGCTGCCGTGTCTTGTTTTGGGTTTTTGGTCTGCCTTTGTGTGGCCACCCGCGGTGGTTAATTTAAAAGGTGAGGGGACCCCCAAATAACACCTAAGCCAAAATAAATCGCAATATCCCCACAAAATTGAATTGAACAGTCAGCTTGCAAATAAAGGATTGAAAACTGGATTGTAATGTACAGCGAGCTCCCATCTGTACAGAAATAGAAGGGTGTTATTATGAGTCCGCTGGAGAGAAACGCCCTGTGTTTAGCCCAGAGGTCGTGTGGTGATCAGAGGGTGTGTTCATGTGGCTTCTGGTTTGAAGTCAAGCTCCAATTAGACCGTCGTGGTCAGGCAATGGAAACCTGCTGTGATTTCTGTTGTATTGACTGCTGGGATCGACAGATAAGTTCATGTATAAAGAATATTTTTTTAAATGTTCAATTTAGGCAGATGTGCGGTGAAACTGTCGTTTGAAACATTAATGTATGCCGGGAGAACATGTTTAGTTCTGTTTACACACTTTACAGAAGTAAGACACAGAAACAACAAGTGACAATTAATCTGCGTGTTGAAACGGACTTTCTGTTCTTGTGTAAAAATGTTTATTTATTTGCACAAATCTTTTATTTCTCTCCTTTATTTTTCTTTTCTTCTTTCCTTGATCTGAATGGAACACATTTTTGCCATCAAATTTGTGTCAGAATATATTAAACAGATCGTGATCAAGACACAATTTCTAGCATTTTTCGGGCTGCAGACTGCTATTCAAATCTGAGAACTCGTATTCCTCAGCAACTGATTCCTTCTCCCTCATATGATGCAACTGCACTGTAATTCGGTCTCCCTTTGAACTTTGCCTTTCATGTCAGTCAGCCAAATGTTCCCTTATTCATTGTTTTATTGCATTTTTTTTTTTTGCCGGAGTATACAAACACAAGTGCAGAGCAGAGGTCACAGTAAACTGCTAGCAGGAATGGAGCAGTTTCGATTACTAGCTGGGTCTTTACGTCATCCCACGCCAGGACGAAGACGCTGTCTGAGCTTTATCTGAGCATGGAGTTGTTTTGTGTCATTAGCGTGTGGGTGAATTGCCCCCCCCATTGCTGGGTCCCTGCGTAAACCTGGTTAGGAGGGACCTTGAGGTGCTTGAGCGCCTCACCTCCAGGTGGAGGGGAGGAGGATCACAGACCATGTGTGGAGGTGGTGCTCCTTCACTGAGGATGAGGAGCAGGGTCAGCAGATGGAACACTGACGTGTTGCCGGCCCCCGTCCGGAGAGTAGCCACGGGGGGAGAGGTGAGCTGGTGAGATCCCCCCCCCCCACGCTAGCTTGCATTAGTCACGGTTCAGGGTGCTCTTCTCCGCCGATAAAGGACTCGAGCATGAGCACTCAGACAGGACACTCTTATCTGCACACCAGCACTGGCTGAACTGAAAAAAATATATGTTTCTTTTCTTTATCCTCCCTTATGGTTGGAGGTTTTACTAGTAACACTTATAAGAGCTTCTCACCACTGGCCATTTCAATATGGGAAGCTGAGATGACTCAGCTGAACGAGTTTTTGGACATGTCTTGGCCTGGGTACCTATTTCATGTCGTCAGTCCCATTTCTTGTAAATACCAGTTCTATATTTTTCATATTCCAGTTCCATATTTTGTATTGTCCAGTTCCATATTTTTGTACATATATCTTATATCTTATCATATATCTTGTTTGTGCCACTGCTATCCTTCGCAAGGTCTTCTAGTGCATGAGGATTGACATCACTGCAAGGACTTCGGTTAAAGCCTTTTCAGACTGAACACACAGCAATGAGCAAAGGCACATGAATCGCCGTTTGGGAGACTTATCAGGCTGGAAGCCAGCGGTGCTTTAATGTACATTTCTACTTGAACAGCTAATCCGTTATGGAGATGTTAGGATGTGCGAATCACTTTTGATTCTTAATTATTTTCAAGCTCTCCTGGTGCTGGACTCATACAAGGAGGTCAAACTGTTAGGCCAGGGGAAAAGTGTGCCATATTGCACCCAGCCTTCCTTTCTCCCACGGCTGATGGCTCCAATTGGGGAGGGGTGGTTTGGGTGACCCCCACGGTGTCCACCACCTGTGATATTTTTCCATGTCTGGAGGGTGATGAGATTTTCTTCTGCCAGTAATTCTCTTCTCGATGGTCTAACACCTCAGTACCAAATCTGTTACTATAAACTGGGTCAAATAAAAAAAAAAAACACCGTTAGAAGCGCAGTAAATGCTCTAAAATGAAAAGGTTCAGTATGTAGCTCAGACTTGCTCCACCATTACTCAGCCTGAGCAGAGCGTCACAATGTCCAATCATTTCTACAGTAAATTACAGTGCGCATGTAATGACTCATATGTATTTCTCTACACCCCATTGTGTTTATTAACAACACAGTTCTTGTCTCTTTGCACGCAGGTTACCATGGTTTTACAGGCTTGTGTTGTTCCTTGGAGAAGTGTTGGTCTATTCTCACTGAAGCTAAAATTGTTCTTTTTACTAAATAACCACGGAGTAGCAAGTATGGCTACTTTAACAAGCTTTGGTAGTGCATAAATTCCCATTCAACAAAACGCATTTTAGACAGAATGAAGTCACCTCCACATGAGCCATCCATTACTGGTCGGAATCAGCAGCACGGCCTTGTGAAGCAGCTAGCATCCAGCTTAACGTGTCAGAACTCATAAAGCATAATGAGTTAGTTACAGGTACGCAGGAGTGAGACAATAAACACCCCCCAGTCTCCGAGCCTCAGCGGGCCCTTTTCAGCAGAGATCCACGGTGATTCTCAGAGCCTTCTCGCTGTCTCTCTGCTGTTTTATGACTGCAGTATATCTGAGGTAAAATAGGTCAGGGAGGCTTTTCCCTCAGTCTGGAACATTTTAGTTTTGTGTCATCCTCAGCACAGTCATCAAAGACCAGGGACTTACATGCCACTTAGTAGCATGGACTTTGGTTTCATACCTTCAAACACAATTATCTACTTTTTTTTTCAATTTCACTTAATAAATATTAAAAGGGTATGCATAAAGAACATTTTTATATGTACTTAATATTTAGTTTGTTTGCATATGTACTCATTCAGGTTAGGTGTTTTTTTCTGGGGGTCAAGAGACATAATTTAGTTGACCTTGTTTTTCCAGATGGACATATCTACATACACTTGTCCCTTTGAGGCTGTTTCCAAAAAGACAAGACAACACTGATTGGACGGTCTGCTTTCCTAAACACGATGATGATAAGAGGGACAACATTGATGCCGCCTTCTGCAATTCACATGGTCGTATTTCCTTTTAAGCCTGCAAATTTGTTATTCAGTGCTGGCTCAGAGTTATAAATAAGACATTCACGTGCAAATCATAAAATGTCTACCTCACACCCCCCTGAGAACGATTATCTTCTTTAAAGTAGATCATGTGGAAAATACACTCAGCAGTTTGCATAACAAATTCAGGCTTTGGCACAGGAACTCGGCGAGGGGGCAATATCACTGTCCCTCGTCACACTCATTCTCTCTGAGGGGCTTATGTTGTTTTCTTGGGGAAGGAAACACGAGCTGCCTCGCGGGTGGTGAAGGAGAAAGCTGAATTTTGAGCAGGATCACCTGGGCCGTGGGCTAGCGCAGGCTGGAAGGCCATCCTCGTGGCCATCCGCATCACGAAACACTCTTTAGTGTGGGCGGAGCTACGGCAAGCTAAGACCATGATTCCTTGGTGTTGTTCTGTGGCACGCACAGGAGCCCTGATATTCATGGTGACTTCTCTGATATTGGTCAAGATCTAAAAGAAGTATTTCATAGTTTTCTATTCTATTCTAATCTATTCTATTCTAAAGAGTTCTGTTATGTTTTGTCTCATCTTTTGCAACCATTTATGTATTTAGAGCTGTATATGACTATGAATTCAGAAGTAATAAGAACTATAGTTTTGCATTTTTTGTTCTTGCAGATTATTCAAAATATGTGAGATATGATTTGAAAAGCAAAGCTTTCTGTTTTGTGGAATAAAATGTATGTATTTATTTATTTTTTTTAAAAGGCCTTGAAACCCCAACTCTGCAGGGCTCTATTTCAAATCCTACATGGCCCGCATACCTTTAGAAGGATGAACACAGTTTGGATTCCCAGCAACAAATATGAGCTCACTTTGTCAGACAGAAGCGAGACATGCCATGCTGGAGCTAAGAGCATTTATGGCAGTTCTATTCCTATTCCAGGGAGTGAATATCACAGTCATTACAGTTCTGAGATTGAATATTTGCTATAAGTGTAGTTCCTACAGGAGCAGTCTACACTCCTGTATGGATCCTACACACTCATGACTTCCTGTAACCTCTCTGGAAGGAGAATGGTGTGTAAGGCTTTGGGCTAAATCACAGAATAAAACCATATCGTGCCATGTATGACAGCATCCTTGATTAGAGATCCCATTAATATATGAAGAAACCTATTTATAAAATATAAATCATGCCAAAGCTCCTTGGATATTGTGGATCAAATGGATCGAGACAGACTTTATTTGTGGAGCAAAGCCAGACCTCCTCACCGCATCTGATTCGTAAAAACAATCACTGGTTTCATTAGATCGATAACAGACTCGGCTACATGTTCTTTTGTGCGTATTAGGGTTTAGACGTGCATATATAATGTCGCTGGCCAAACGTGAGGGAGCAGCTTTATTTCGGTGACTCATACTGGCTGCATTTCATGTTTTCCTTCACTAGCGAGGCACATCTATCAAGGACACTAAGATTTGAAAAATACAGGAGTACTTACATAATGGGCAATGATTATCTAACCCTTTAAGCCCAACCCTTCTGGGAGGTTGTTTCTGGAGTTTTGGTTCTCATTTTAAAAGAATAGCCAGGTTGAATACATCGGACACTCGAGTTTTGTCATTACATGTTCGAACCCAGATATCCAGTGGTTTTAAAAGGTTCTGAATGAAGCACATTTTTATAACCCTAAATATTCCACGTGGAGAGGCTGGAGTTAGTGGTGGTGTGCTGCTGAAACCACAGCTGCACGTGTCCTGGTGGACTGGCAAAGAAACGTGATGATTAACACATCACAAAAGCCTCTCTAGTCCTTTATGGGACCACGGCCTGGGAGATGTTCACGTGGACTTTACAGTCTCTCAGGTTCAGCACTGCTTTCCCTGCACGTAATGAAACCAATGATCGTATTTAACAAAAAAAAGGAGAAAGTCACGTAGTGTATATGGAGTGTTTGCACAGTGCCTACTCTGCACTGGTGCCAAGCCTTCTGGCTGGGCTCCAAGCTGCGTTACTTTTGAAAATAGCCCCCAGATGGATGTGAAATATGGATGGATCTGACTCTCCTACGTACTTGCAACCCTAAAAAAAAATGCTGATCGAAAGTTCAAACTCCTGGTAAACAACCAGCCAAATGGGGGAGTTTCATTCAGGCGTCTAGCAGACAGAACATTCAGGCACTGGGCCTGTTCCTCTAGCCCGAGGAGGCGGTGCCTTCCACAGTCCAGCTTCGACCCGGCCTCATGGGTACGGGGGGGGAGGGGGAGGTTGCAATTCACCCCCCCCCTCCCACACAGTGCTTGGGTAATGAAGACTCCATGGGGTACAGCCTTCCCACAGCAAACCTAAGCAGCACCATTACCATTTTTAAAGACTACATCTGAAAACAAACTACACTGTGTGATCACGGTATTGGGTAAGCGCTAGTCTAAGAATGTCCCTGTAGACTCCCAGGCCGGTTGAGTCTGGTTAACGTGGCCCCTGCGGTGTCTTTGACTAGAGTAAAAACTCGTCTTCAGAAGCTCGGACTCTGCTCGGGGTTTAAAGCAGGACGTGCTGTTGCCGCGTTCAGATGGCACGCTGGGCTAGCCCGCACGCGCATGCGTTAAAACATCGCCGTCGCCCTCCCGACAGCATCGCCGTTGCCCTGCCGACAGCATCGCCGCGTGCGGGCCCGGGCTCTCTTCCACCCGTCCATGCCCCTGGGTGACCGGGCCGCTGATAACGGCATAATGTGACTGTCAATCTGTTTATAATTGAGCCGTGGAGCGGTTTTGTCTCAGAGCGGCGTGCGGTGTCTGAGTAGGGCAGTAGATGTGGGAGGCTGGGGACCCTCTCTCTCCATCCATCAACCCTGCTCACGCTCGGCCCGTGATTGCGGTCCTCCTCGGCGCGGTGAAGGAGATGGCTGCTGATGGCAGGCCTGTCTCACCTCTGTGATCAGAAAATACATTTGACTCCTTTTGTGCAGCACGCCCCTGGAGAGCCGTCTAAAACGCACGGCAACAAAAGGAGATACAGCAGCTCCCACACTCAAGTGTGATTGGTCTCATTCGACAGGAACAGAAAAGGCCTTTGTTGTTTGCCCTGCATGCTTGTGGAGGGCGGTTGTTGTGTGTGTGTGTGTGTGTGTGTGTGTGTGTGTGTGTGTGTGTGTGTGTGTGTGTGTGTGTGTGTGTGTGACAGTGCCTGAAAGTCACCATGTCTGATATAGGCTCTACAACATCTCTTCAAACGTTGCTTCAGACGGTGAATGTAAGATGTAGCGTTTTGTCCTGGGTTCTGACTCTAAGGCATTCAGGCCCTGCAGATACTTGACTAAACTGAAGGAATCTTGTTTTAATGTTCTCTTGCTATACATAAAAAATGAAATGAAATAATCTACAGGTATTAAGGTTTCCTAGTATTTTATGCAGTGCTTATTTTAGGCTAATGTGGAAAAGTAATGCAATGATTTTATGAATGTATTTTGTGCTCGCTGGGAGATCTCATGTAATGTTAAAGCCTGATTACTGTTATTTGTTGACACAGACATACGTTACATATGTTCCATTATGGTTAAAGATGAGAAAAAATCTTTAAAAAAGGTCTCGTTTATCAGTTTGATTTTACACTAACAAATGGGACAAATCACATTTCTGTGAAAGAAAAACATGTGTGCTATGTGCCTACTGTGAACATGGACTACAGCAGGTTGACTGTGAGGTCAAGGGGCAAGAACTCAACTGACAACTCAAGTGACAACTCAAGTGAACTTTGGGCTGAAGGTCTGGACAGCATCTAGACATGCCAGCACTCTGTTACCCCATAACTCCATTAAGTACGTTTGTCTTCTGCACAATGACAAGAATGGGTTGAGAAGGAAAACTGTCCAACTTTCACAGTTAGAAATTTTCAAGTTACTTGCTGTGTACCAGGGGCGCTAAATCTGCACTCTCACCTAGATGTAACTTGGTGTGTGGAGTTTACTGTGCGACATCGAAAGTTGGTTTTGAACCATGTCCAAGTTCCACTGGTGAAATGGCACAAAAATGAAGCTTTTTGCCAACAAAGTGGCCAGAAATGGGCTGAAAGGTCCCAACAAAAAGAACCTGATCCCCCATCTGTGGGTTTGTTTTTGTGTTCTCTTCCAAAGGACCAGGGAGACTTGTTGACTTTATCAAACTACCAAGAGAGTTTAGATTCACGTCTGTCTCTCTATGGCTGAAGAGGTCATCGTTAGGTCTTTCAGCAGGACCATGTTCCAAAATCATACTTCTGAATTCACACAAAAGTGGATCCACACAAAAGTTTATTCAGACCATAGAAACCGGTGTCTGTAGTGCCCCTATCAAAACCCGATTGAGAACCTGTGGACTGAAGTGATAAGTGAGGACACTGAGTATCTGGTGACGTTTTGTATTGTGGTCTCGGATACATTTCAGTGTTCCCCTCTCTTATCCAGCACTGTGAGAAACATCATAACCTTGGAGTGAGAGTTCAATAGTATTAAATGTGAAATATGACATTTGTGAAAAAAATTTTCCCTTAGATTTTATTTTCAATGTAGTCAGCCTGATGAACAACAAAAGACATGTCTAGTTTTTTTGGTTTTGCAAAAAATTCACAAAAGGCCCCAGTAATTCTGGAGGGGGCTATGATGGGACTGGACCAACTACAGGAGACAATCTAGTAACAATTCTCCTTTGGCAAAGTGAAATTGTACAGGTCGTATAGAGCTCTAAACTAGATGATTTTAAATGGTGATGGTCTTGACAAGCTTATTTCATTACCCAATCATCTGTCTCACTTCAACACGAATCACTATACCATATCAGACATTAACTTTCTACAGACAAACCTCCACCTAATTAGACAGCATTAAAGTGGCTGCTTACATCTGTCTGTTCTACAGCACCTTGAATTCCTGCAGCTGTTTGAATTGGACAGCGATGTAATTTGCACGGCTCAAAAAGCTGAAAAACCCAACCATACTCATCCAGTAGTTCCTCAACACCAGAGACAGACGCTCCATTTTCTCTCTCTCTAACAGTCAGGGATGATGCGGAGTTGTTGTCTCCAAAGAGGCTCCTTTGTCTCGCTGCTATGAGCCGCACGCATGCAGTCCTTGGTTAATTTCTTAAATGCGAGGGCCAACCACAAAGGGAGGCTGCCAATCACGTCGTCACGTTCATTCCATTCTGTTGTCCGGCGTGAGGCCCTGTCCAACATCTGGCTGCGGTTCGAAGGAGACTTGAATATGAAACGAATGGCCGTGTGACAGACCGGAGGGCAATATCACATCCTCAATGTCTTTGTGACAGGAATTCCTATTCTTTAGTCTTCACAAAACAGACAGGGCCATAATGAAACAGCCTAACAATGATATTGCGGCATCTAAAGCAGATTCGCCTTCTGTTTAATCCGCGAGGTAAAGAAATACTGCAGTGACAGAGTCCCTTTCTCCAGTAGAACCATCCACATCGCTCAACGTCTCCTCCGTACACACGTGTGTACCACTACCTGCATTTAGGCTATTGCTCGCTTCACTTATTCATGCTAGCTGAAAAAAACCAACTTGTGTTCACTCTTCAGTGGATCAACAGCAGCTGCGAACAGAGATGCTTTGAGAGCAACCCTATCTTTTGTCTCGGACAGGAGCTGGTTAATTGGTGTCTGGGGAGAAACCTGTTGTCTCTCTGTTGCTAGTCACTGGAAACATTAGATAACATTTCTATACACACAACACAGAGCGGACTATAATGATGACAATGACCTTATGTGATTAGTCTGATGTGATAAAATCCATTTCTAAGGAGTGTGTGGATCAGCCCCGCTATGCTCTGGGTGTAGGAAGGACTGGCCGAACTGCAGGAATGTATTGCCCTCCGGTCCTAATGGCTTGTTCGGTCATGAACGTAACAGCTCATGGCTCTGACGGCTTCCACCCCGGGGTTCTTGTGCTCCACTGCAGAAGCTTAAATAGTGTGTCGATGGATTCTGTTCAGGGTTTGGCTTGAGTGTTGCAATGGGACAACAGATGTTAAAAAGAGAAAGTGTGTGTGTGTGTGTGTGTGTGTGAGTGTGTGTGCTCATATGTGTGCATGTGCATGTATATTTGCACGTTTGTGCATGTGTGCTTGTGCTTGTGTGTGTGTGTGTGTGTGTGAGAGAGAGAGAGAGAGAGAGAGAGATATCGCTGCTGAACTCTAGGAATACTGTCAGATGATTCAGGTCTCCATGTCTCCCTACTCCACTCCACTCCTTTGATCAGTTATGTATTTATATTTTTTACAGCATTTCCAAAATAAGTTATGTAAAGCTGGCGGTAGTTAGCATGCTCTGGACTGTGACAGGGCCAGTGATGACCAGTGAAGAGTAATTACACTCACTTTGATTTATTTAGGCCACGCTATACAGCCATAGTGGTTTTGTGAATACTCTGTCTGTCTTATCCACACTTTGATGTGAATTGTTTGAGTGAGCTTCAGTGATCACAGTAGTAATAATAATTGGTGGCATTTCATGTTACTTGATGAAGGAATCATGAACTGGCTTTCTCACTAAATTATTCCAATAAAGGAGTAACCACACTGTAAGAACATACATAATTCATACAGTAAACAACATAATGTCTCAAAGGCATAATTTCCATAAGCCATTATAGTGACTGCTGGCTTTCTTCATAGATGTAATTCTGCCCCCTCTGTGGGACATGGTGACCCAGCGCTGACCTGTGCCCACCCCCCCATCAGTGTGATTGATCAGAATGGTTGCCTGGTCTCTTATTCCGTTCCAACATATACCCCCCCAGTGCAGAGAGTCGAGACCAGACTCCCGCACATACTGCATACAATCACTCGGCTGCAAAGAAGCATCAAATGGTGCAATAGCACGATTAGACTGGAAAAATAAAATCATGATATATTTTCATGCTATTTGAGTATACTGAAGTCTGAACATAGGATATTAGTGAAATGTAATTTTATAGACAGTTGACCAAATGAGATAACGAATTGAATTTATTTACTCACAAAGGATGGAAAGGTATTCTGATGAAATTCATAGTTGTATGTGATACTGTGAAATCTGTTCACGTTATTTGTTTATGAAATGTCGTGTTTTTGTAAAAGGCATGGATAAGTGGGTTTTTGTTTCGGTCGCTCTCAAGTAATAATATCTGCTTCTTCACAACAAAACTGCACAGTAAAGCACTGTCTGTTGCAGAGGCTTGATGAAAAAAAGTTTTTTTCCTATAATCTTACAAAAACTGTTGTCAGTGAGTGACGGGTATACTTCTATCACATTGCTAATTGTTTGCTAATTGCTAATACGCCAGCAGCCAAGAAATTACCAATGGCGTTCCCTGTTGATTAAAACACACAAAGAACCATCGTAATGAAGAGAAGAATACAAAATAACTATCTATCTAGTTGCATATTTACGAGTAAAAGCTCGACATCCAATTAGGTTAAGGTTGATGTTTGTGAGAAAGAGACCATTGTGGCACTGGATAGTGAGACATTTTGTGAAGCAGTTCAATCCACTGGAAGTGACAGGAGCTGTTTGCATAAACGTGAGATTGGACTGCCTGACTCATTTAGAGCGGGGGAGAGGAACCTGGGAGCCCTTGAAATAAGGTGTGCCGTGTCTCATTCCGATGTGAAAATATCCCTTTGCCTTGCCTGCTGCCTTTCCAGTGATGCAACAGTTATGTCATGCAGATGTTTCAAAGAGCAAGGGCTTCACATCCAGGTAGTAGTGACAGGACAGAGCCGGGTGAGCTTGCCCTTGAAATGGAATGTCTTCACACCACATATCCTGTGTCTACCTATATGTTAGAGGTTTGTGATTCATAAAGTGTAATTTTAATTAATCGATTTATTGTGTGCTTCTTTGATGCATTTTGACGTCAACATAACATGCAACGAATCTGAGAGGAGAGATTCAGATTCCGAGATTCCGAGATTCAGATTCTGAGATTCAGATTCCGAGATTCAGTGCTTTTTTTTTTTTTTTTTTTTCCTCCCTGGGATTTGGTGGAAAGCCAGCAGCTGCTGTCCTCTGCGTTCACACGGGCAGGACCGTCGCCCCGAGGGTCGAGATGGTGCGGAACGTAGCCTTGAACCATCAGGGTCAGGCGTGAGCAGCCACTTCCCGATCAACGCAAGCCCAGTCGTGCCCTTCCTGCCGCAACCCGGAACCTTCTCCTTTCCCACAGCTTTCTCCCATACAACGACAACCCTGCCAGCACCATGGAACGAGACAGAAGGGGAGTTATCCATCAAAGACTTGTACCTAAGGTTGGGATTCTCCGTGAAGATTACGACGGTTAAGAAAGATGGATAGCCAGTGTCTCAGCTGAGCGTCATCCCCAAATGCTTAAATTAAATCTAGAAAATCTCTGCTGTGGCCCAAATCACCCTAGTGATAACCGGAGCAGAGCTGGGCCAGCCTGCTTCAGTGATTATTAGAGGAGCACAGACCAAATTGCTTGGTGGAAGAATGATTACCTTCACCCTGCATTAGCTACTTTGTTATTTGATGGAGGGACCTGATTGAAAGACTCCTCAGTACCCCTGCTGGAGGTGCTTTCTCCAAATGGGATTAGTAGAGTGCTTCTCAAAGCTCTTATGACTGGGTCTGTTTCAACAATTCCCATCATGTGCCCTTTAAGAAAGTCTGGTAATGATGGTTATTACTATAGCCCAGTAGATGACTGAGCTCCTTTGCTGATCGGTATTCATCCACTCCTGGAACTTGCATGCAGTTTTAAATGGACTGTAGTGTATGCATGATGTGGTAGGCAGTGTGAATCAGATGAACCTTTCTAGCATTCTAGTATGTTCTCACAATTTTACAAGATGTTTGCTCTTTTTTTCTCTCTCTCTTTGCATCTGTCAAGCCTGTTTATTGTGGACTGAGAGCACTTTTTCAGGAGCTGAACTTGCATGTGTTCAGAAAGAGGAGTGAGACTGGCTAATTCGGTGATTTCTCTGCCATGTCAGTAGATGTGAAGGCGTTAACAGAGCTGGCGTGGTAGGAAGTGATGCCCTTAGCAAGACAGCGCTTAGTGTCGGACGCGTTTCTCAGACGGCTGTGATTCAGTCTTGTTGCTGGCAGTGGTCCCAAACCAAGCTAAGTCTACTTTGCATTAACATGCATGCTGAACGGATCAGATAAGGAGATAATTACTTTCACCCTGCAGCGTCCGGTGTCTTCACAGACCTGAGGGTTGCTCGTGGTCAAGCATCCAAAAATATGGCCAAAACTACTAAAGAATATTGTTACCATCAGTATTATATATCAGTTAATGAAATAGTCGAGACGATTTCTTTTTGTTAAATACGGCAAACCGTTGCCCTGGATTGCGGTGTTTAGACAGTGAGTGAAATGTGAGGTGACAGAAAGTTCAACTTTCTCCCAAACACCGCGTCAGCTGGCTGTGTTTGCGTTCCCTGGCCAAGAGGTCAGGCGTATTATAGTGGGGGAGAATACAGTCAGCGTTTACAGGCGTCTGCCACAGGCCTGTCCTGCCTGGGCACTGTGACTGTGGCTGGGAGAGTGTCTCAACCCCAGCTGACTTTGCCCCCTTCTAGCATGCCACCATGTGTCGGTGCTGCTGTCTAAATGCGCCTGCTTACATATGTGCTGCACTCTGCTAGCTGTTGGGATCACTCTTAGTCTGACTGGCTCTGAGTCTGAGACCATCTGCTGTCGTTCCTGTGTGTGTGTGTGTACACATGCAGACGTCCATCGCCAGGCTTGCTGGCGGCCCAGCACCGACCACCGGACTCCGATGATCTCTCAAACGGAAATCCATGCGATCGGTTCTGGTGTAATTAGTGTCAGATCCACACCGAGGCCCTAAAAGCTCTGGCCTTTGGGCTATTCTTCTACCGAAACTTCCCATTTCATTTCAGTTGCATGGCTGCCCCTTTGTATGTCTAGTCAATAATGTCACACCTTTCATCAGTTCTAAAGAGCCTGGTGCAGCTGTTAAGCCTGTGATAGATTGATAGAGTACTGTACTAGTAACAGGCCTGTCAGCTGTATCATTCTCCTTGCTGTCCACCCACCACTGACCATTAAGCATGTCAGATAATTGTGATTCCGTGTTTGAAAATGTGTGTTGATTTGCTTAATGCATGAGTCACTACCTTCTCGTGTTGACGGTCATTTTCTTCCACCGCAGACACATACTCTTGGACAGGTACATTATCAAAAGACCTGTCAGAAATACTAATTAAAAATAAGAAGGTTCTGGAGTAGTTGTAATAGCAAGAAATGGATTTCGCTAAATGAAAAGCCCAGGACTCTGCTTTAGCACACATACTGAAATACAATATCTTTAAAGGAAAGCTCTCTGTTTATCTATGGGCCTCTTTAAAAGACGCAGCCCCTCACAGTGCTGGGAGATGTTTGATGTGGTGTGTGGGCAGTGTTGTTGATGGGTGGGTCTCTGCCCTCTCTTCTCCATACCAGTCTGCTGTGTGGATCCTCATCCCCCCCCCCCCCCCCCCCCCCCCCCCGCCCTGCTGATGTAATCACCAGTAGATCAGCCACACATCATACAACAGTCCCTAAATTAGGGGGTACCACGCGAACATATTTAAGGCCATCTGTTTTTCAGTCAAGACAGATCAGTCAGATCCCAGAGGAACTGCAGTGCTTGGCTTCATCCTTCGGTTTTTTATGCCCACCCCCACCCGTGTTGAAGTGGTCTGATTCACACGGTGGAGGCTGATTCAGAGTGTGAGCTGAGTTTGATATGACCACGACAGGTGGGGGTTTGACAACAGCATTGAAGGGTTGTGGATCGATTACATGAGGACATAGTGTGTTTGAAGCTTAGACACCCAGTCATCACCTCCCTCTCTAACTCACCCCAGCACTCAACCCAGCACTCACCCCAGCACTCACCCCTGCACTCACCCCAGCACTCACCCTCTCTCTGTGTACTCTCCCCCTCCCTCTCCCATTCAACCCCTCCCTGTGTGGTGTGTGTGGTGTGTGTGGTTTATGGTGTAGATGGTGTGTGGTGTGGATGGTGTGTGGGTGTGGATGGTGTGTGGGTGTGGTGTGGGTGGTGTGTGGTGTGGGTGGTGTGTGGATGGTGTGTGGTGTGGGTGGTGTGTGGATGGTGTGTGGTGTGGGTGGTGTGTGGATGGTGTGTGTGGTGTGTGTGGTTTATGGTGTACATGGTGTGTGGTGTGGATGGAGTGTGGTGTGGAATTTGTATGGATGGTGTGTGGTGTGTGTTGATGGTGTGGTTGATGGTGTGTGGTGTGGATGGTGTGTGGTGTGGATGGTGTGTGGTTTATGGTGTGAGTGGTGTGTGGTGTAGATGGTGTGTGGTGTGGATGGTGTGTGTGGTGTGGATGGTGTGTGTGGTGTGGATGGTGTGTGGTGTAGATGGTGTGTGGTGTAGATGGTGTGTAGATGGTGTGTGGTGTAGATGGTGTGTAGATGGTGTGTGGTGTAGATGGTGTGTGTGGTGTAGATGGTGTGTGGTGTAGATGGTGTGTGTGGTGTAGATGGTGTGTGTGGTGTGGATGGTGTGTGTGGTGTAGATGGTGTGTGTGGTGTGGATGGTGTGTGTGGTGTGGATGGTGTGTGTGGTGTGGATGGTGTGTGGTGTAGATGGTGTGTGTGGTGTAGATGGTGTGTGTGGTGTAGATGGTGTGTGGTGCAGATGGTGTGTGGATGGTGTGGATGGGCTTCTTCTTTTGCTGCTTTCACTCCCATCTGTGCCACTCCACATCTTCACCACATCTTCTCCACATCTTCACCACATCTTCTCCTCCCCTTCCGCCCTGGGGAGGTTTGTTTTCAAAAACCAAAGCACCTAATTTCCATATCATGCTTTTCCTTGCTGTAATTTGCCACTTCTGATTTCAAATTTTAAAAAATCTCTGCGTAACATCGTTTAGACAGTTCATAACCTCTTCACCAGCCACCAGGTCTGTTGCCCCAGGGCGAAGATGGAAGTTTATTTGGGACCTGAAAATGCATAGACCATTACTATACTCATATTTCTAATAGTCAAATTTTACTGCTGAGTCCACACAGAAGTCTTTCATAGAAACTCTATTAACATAAGCGCTGCGCTGCTTTTCCGTAAATTTTTTTTCTGCTTTTTGCCCGCGGCCCTCATGGGCCAGATCCAGTCTGCAGATTCCCAGCAGACTCAACACCAGCCCAGCAGGAGAACCTCGGACCAGGAAGCTCTGACCTGAGTGCGGCCAGCTCCGACAGCACCGTCCGTGGAGACATCAGGGGACATAACGAACCTGCCATCTGTAAAGAGCAGGGTCGTGTAACGAATCGGTGTGCTCCGGCCGGAGGGATAGACGTCTAATAGTGAAGCACGCAGAATAGCGAGGCTCAGGCGCTGTGTGCGCAGGCTGATGAAAGCAAACGCCGTTGTGTTTGATTTGGTTTAAACACGCTAGACCGTTTGAAAAGTGATCAAGGGGCTGTATTTTAGTTGAAAACAACGCATGTTTGGATTAGTTGTCAGGAAGTAATAATAATAATAGTAGTCAAAACCCCTTTTTGGCTTTTTTTGTTTCCTGTGTAATCACAGATGAACTTCTGGCCAGAAGCAAAAGGCGTGTGGTTGGTTGTGCTTTTTACACTGTCTGTTAATAAAAAACAAACAAATAAATAAAAAAGACAGAAAGAATAAACACTAGTTTTCATTATTTTGTTGAAATCGCAGCGTTTTGGTCACATGTAGCACTTTGCTTGCTTTGCCCAAAGCTGGAGAACAGATGGGGACTTTTCAGCCAAATGTGAGATGTCTCTTTCCCAAGGGCGTGTGTTTGTTCCCTGGTACAACAGGCTTTATGTTGAGATCCCTGAGCTCGGTGCTCTGTCGTCAGGCTTGTGTATGGCCCGACATAGTAAATAGATGTTCTGTTAAACTGGTACCCTAGGTGGACACTTTGGGTAAAAACTGCAGCGATTCGTATGTCACCTTGTTATACTTTCTCTTTTAAGCTTTGTTTTACTAAGCAAATGGAGAAATGGTGTTAGATTTTGATAATGTCCCCCCAGATCGCCAAAATACATCCAGTTAATGAAGAGGTGTAATCATGATATAGTCCATGTGTAATTATCCATTCTACGTCTGTCAGTCTGAACACCGGAGAGATGAAAGGTCTGTTAATAATCTTCCTCTGTGTTTTGAATAAGAGTTCCTGATTGGGCTTTTAACACATTTAGAGTTATTACTGGTGCTCCATAGAAAAGCTCCCAGAATTGCAGAGGAAGACCGGTGAGGAAGACTCCTTTCTGGGCTTGTGTGCCTTCGTGTTTGTGAAACCATAGCTGTTGTCCCCTGGCTTTCTGCAGGGCGATGTTGGGGCCTAAGAAACAATTCCATCAGGGGAGAAACGACACGTCTGGTTCAGTGGCCTGGGGGCCTCCATCCTGCAGCAGATCACATGGCCTAATCAAGCCCTCTCATTGTGGCTCTAGACCCTTTACTCTGACATTATCCCCTGCAGACACTGAGCCGAACAAAGTGAAGCCGGGATACAAGTCCGACGTTAATACTCTTTTCTCTTTTCTCTTTTCTTCTAGGTAAGCACTTTTCGATCTGGTAATGGCAGGTTCGAGCGTTCCCGTCCCGGCCAGTGCCGCTGGAGGCAGGGGACCCTGATTAAGGTGAAGCAGTGTGGAGGGCTGAGCGTGCGGACGACCCACACGCACGCCTCCCGGGATCAGCTGACTCCGCACACACGCTTCATGAGCTGTGGCTACCCGTCAGCGGACGTCTTAAAGCCTGACCACAGCTGCAGAACCTGGCGCTATGGAAACGTCTTTAGATGAATGCTTCACCATCGTGTGGCTGGCAGTTATGCTCCGGTGTTGAGGTGCCGTTGGCGTTTGGCGTCACGTTACGGCTCCAGGTCCAGTGTGGGCGGCCAGACGCTTCGGTATTCACGGTGAAGAGGAAGTCTTGTGCTTTCAGCAAACTCAGCTCTGCACTGAAAGTGTGCAAAAGGGCATTGGGCCAAACCCGGCTATTATAAAACTGATGATAGCCCTAACGCCGTGCTTGTGCTGTGATAATGATGGTTCTTTAGAAATGTTAGAGCCATGCATCAGTGCATAACCCCCGAACAGAAGAACCTTTGTTATTTTGTCGTTGTTGCTGTAATGGGGGCTCGGAAGACACAGGTGGGCTATTTTTTTTTTTTTTTGCACTTGCTCACGTTAATTCCCATCTGCGTTTCTGTCCTGACGGTACAGTTTTTCTGCTGCGCGCTGTCACATAATATCCACATCATTATCCATTTTGTAACGTACCCAGAGTCTCTGCTTTAACAGATGGTGCATAGGGTGGAGTTGTCCACGCGCCACAGTTGTGCAATTTCCCCACTTTTGAAAATGAGCTAGAAGTCATTAGCCGCCTGCCAGAGGTACCCCCCCCCCCCCCACACACACACTATGACGTGAGAAATGTTTTCGGTTCAGCGTCCTAATTCAAAAAATCATAAGTATTATAAGCAAAATGTATGGAAGTTAATTTCCTGTGTGGACTTGGTGAAATTTCATGAATTAGTGATGGACTATGGAGATCGCAGCCCTTTACTGCCAGTATAACGCTTTTTTCTATGAAAATCCCAAGTTGCTTTACAGTAGCACAAAAATCTGTGGCATCTCTCACAGTTTGAACGAGGGAACGGGTGGCATTCATTTGGACTTTGAATGAACGTGTTCTTTTGTCATTTAGGTGGAGTTATCTGCTCTTTATGGCTTTTCTGGAATATGAAGTGGACTATAATTGGAGAGGAGAAAAGGTGCATTAATTATGCAGTGCGTTAAGAGCTATCTAGGGTTGGTTTATCTGGGTGAGTTATACAGAGTCTCTGAATGCACGCTTCATTATGTCTTGGGCCAAAGCAGATTCCATCTTGAATTTAACCATGTTTCATCAATGGCACTTCAGAATCATTTTTATTAGTATTTGGCAGTTGGAGATAAAACTTGTTACTATGTAACTGAAGAATGTGATGGACAGACAACCCCCCAACACAACTCCACCCCAACACCCACAACCCCTACCACCCAAACACAACCCCACCTCAACACCCACCACCCCAACACCCTCCATCCCAACCCAACCCCAACCCCCCCTTTTAGGAATCATCTGTCATGGATGTCATTCAACTAATTGGTTGCCCAAATACTTTTGCCCCCATTCATAATCACCAGAGCTGCAGAACTCTCAACCCTCTTTGTTTACTGAATTGGGTCAAGCCCACATTTAAAGTGACAGACACGGAAGGGAAGAATGAATTCAACTGACTTTCAGGCTTAAAGCTTTCAAAATAGCGCAAGTGAAGACCACCTTACGCTAGCACACTGGACTGCAGACATCTCCTGCCATTAAGAATAAGGAGGTCTAACCTCGATAATACAGATGGTTTTGAGTCTACAGTATCCTTGAGTGCTCTTCACACCGAGGGAGAGCAGTCATAAAACAGTATAAATAAACCACCGGCCCCTCTGTGTAATTCAGGCTATAAATACTGTTAAATTAGGGGGCAAATTACACAAACCCTAACTTGTTTATTCAGTATTATTATTCTTTATGGTTATTGTCCCCTTCATCAGTGGAGTTTGAAACACAGAAGCCTTCATAGCCCTTATATCCTAACATTTTCTAAAGAAAGCTTTTAATGGAGTGCTGCAGTCAGAAGTGTACATTAGTCCCGTAGAAGGGTCTGTTGGAAGAGTCTGCTCCTCTAGGGTCAGGCAGTGACTTATTAGCCGTGATGTAATGGGCTTTTCAATCATTGGACTAGGAGGGGCTAGATAAAGCACCATGCAGTCTTTTCCAACTCTTTGAAATTGCAAACAGGCCCAGAATATTGGATTGGCGAAGCCGATATAAATGAGTGTTCATTAAGCTCTTCCCAAGCTCCGGCTGCATGCTTTAAGAAAGCCATGTGTCTGTCAATAGCGACTGTCTCTGGATTATTTATTTATTTATTTTCAAATTAAGTCTTCAGGGTGTTTTGTAATTACAGGTGGTTGGTGAGTAATATCTAGGCAGTGTAGAAACATGCCATTTGCAAAGTCTGCGCTTGACAAACGCCGTCCAAGTATGATGTTGTCTGTCTATTTCCAAAAAAGGCGTTAGCCGTGCAAATTGGCAATGCACTCAGGATGAGAGTGGGGGATGGTGCCCCCTGTAGCACGTCAGAGGAAGGGCGCTCGGATTCTCCAGACCTTTGGTGATTTCCAAATGGCAGTCATGACCTTTATGCTGTGTTAAAACAAACAATTGAAGGGTTAATAAGACGGGTTGGAAACGAGGGGGTGAGTCTGACATTACACACCATCTGCTTAAGGAGCAGCTACGGAGGCCTACCAGGGACATCATTTCTAGAGGTGAAGGAGACGACGTTTTGAACAGGGATCCATTTCTAGAGGTGAAGGTGGCAGCACTTTGATCAGGGATCCACGCCTGGAGGTGACGGAGGTGATTGAGGCGGCAGTTCAATCAGGGATCCATTTATGAACATAATAGCAAAATCCCCGCCTCGGCCAACAAGTCTGCCGGCTGTTCAGAATCACATTTTTCTGAGGGGAAATTTTTGGAGTTGGTACACAAGCCCTTCTTGGGCAGACGTGTTCGTTCATCCAGGAACGGGCGGCGGGATATTTCCCCGGCAGCGACACCCTCTTTTAATCCGGCGGGCGAGAGGATTCAGGGCGTCTTGCCGCACTTTGCTTCAGGCCGCTAATGAGATTTCATTAGAGTGAGAAGCAGAGAGCAGGTCCCCCTCCATGAGGCCAGGCTGTTCCAGTCACAGCCTCTCCCTCCCTCTGCAGACTGCTGCTCACTCCCTGCCTCTCCCGGCTTTGATCGAGGACCGGCGAGCGATGTCCATGGATCGTCCCGGGATGTGAATTATTTCTAACCTGAGACGGCGGGGGACGGAGTGTGAGCTCGTTTGATATGACTGTCTTAAGTGTCAGTTAAGTATTATGAGACTTCTTCTGGCTTCCTCTGCTGCCTGCTCGGTAGTTGTCATCTTCAAATGGATTTCTCTCTGTTCACTTTCCCCTTGTGCAATTTTTCTTCCTACACTTTTTATGAACACTGATAATATTTTCCATGTTAATTATGCATAGCCTGAATTTATGTGCCTTCTTTCAAATAAAAACATTTGGCTATACTGGTGCTCACATTGGTCCCCAGCAAGCACATGTCTTGGAGAGCTCATTGGATTCTTATGATATGACAGTGCAGAGAAATTGAAGTCAAAATAGCTTTAAACAAAGCCGCTTAATCCCACACGGGCTATTTTAAAGCGTACAGGCTTAACCACGATGAACTGAGAGTGTGGAATCAGGAATCTAGTAAAAAATAAGCATTTGTTCTAGCTCATCCTCAGTTTTAGAGCTTGTCCCTCTCTGAATTAATTGCACTAAGTATACTGCAGACGGCAATCCCAGCATGCCCCACGCTCCAGGCACCAGTCTCTAATTTTGCTTTCTCACGACAGCCAGAATTGTGGGCCGGTCTGGAGTGCTAATGAAGGTTAACCCAACAGGAAGAACCACCCTGCAGTGGCATAATCTCCCTGATCGTTGCGGTGCAAACCGAGGACTTTCATCTTTATGGTATTTCTCAATCAATCTTCTGATGAACTGGGGCTGACGTTTGCCTTGCTGACCAAAGAGTCCAGGGACTCTCCTGATTACACGGAGTTTGCATTTGATCGGGGCTCGGGGCTGCATTAATAGAGATGGACTTTGAGAATTCCAAAAACTTTTGATTTTCTCATATTCTCAAATACGTGATGACAGGTGTCAGCATTGACCTCGCCAGATTCAGGATTTTGAATAGCTCCCTGGACAGCTCCTAAACCCTTTTATATGCAGCACAATATATATCAAGTTCCTGAATACAGTGCATAATTTATGTGTAACTGTTCTACGTAATAGAATTTCTGTTCTTTTTCACTACACGCGATAGTGAGTATCTTTCCCACTTATTCACTATTTTCAGTAACCCACACATACACACACACACACACACACAAAAAGGAATGTGGTCTCTCAGAGTAGCTCATCTGACTGGACAAGGTAAACCCACCTCCACCACTGCCTCACCTTAAACACCCCCCCCCCCCCCAAACACACACACACACACACACACACACACACACACACCCGCCCCACCACTGCCAGCCCTTGACTCCTTTGTCTGACTGAAATTTCTACTGAGATGTTTCAGCAGCTCATCGTGTCCAAACAGGGACACTGTTTCTGTTCGTACTGGGTGCAGCGGTGGGTTCAGTTGTTGGTGGTGATTGCCACACAGTTCCCATTTAGGGTTCTCATTGATCTCCACCTCCCTACACCATCAGCTCTCCAGGTGTCTGTCAGGTCCGCCGTTGAACTGCGCCTCTGCCTGTGATTGCATTCAACTGCTCCCGGGTCTGAATCTCCCTCTCTTCCCATCTGCAGCTCTGCTGGATCAGGTCTTTAATTCACCTGTAAATTGGAGAGGGGGTGTGTTGTTAAGATAAAGGAGACAGTTATGCACTGAACGAAATGCTCATTTGTGGAAACCCTGCAGTGGAAAACTGGTCTTCTGCACACATTTGAATGACCATCTAATGCTACTCGGCAAATGGATATTTAGCGAGGAAATGGCTTTAATATCTAGCCAGTCTCTACATACTGCTATTTGTTCAAATTACAACATTTACAAAGCTGGGAAGTTTTATACTGTTATGGCCAAGACAAATTCCCCTTATTTCACAGACACCGTTTGCAGGGCTGGTTGAAACCCACACGTTCTGGACACCGGGCTCCTCCCAGGAGCTCCCTGATTGGCCGAACTGCGTCTGCCACATCTCAGCGTGCAGTGATGGATGATGGTATTGTTGTTCAGCGTTTCTCCAGCACACGCCCATGCCAAAAGCCTATGCTTCTCTCTGCCTGCTCCTCCCATTCACAGTGAGAGTCACCTCTGTGCGATTGAAATAAATGAGAGATAACAAAATTGAGACATTAATTAGGGGTTTTATCTCCCAGCAAAATTACACAGAGAAATGTCTGTAGTGAGCATCCATCATGAATCTGGTGTGGAGAGGTCAGTGGACAAGGGTCATGTGTGAGATGAATGACATGCCAAAGGCTCTTTTAATAGAAACTTCAACTAATCAAAAGTGATGGCCACTCCCATATATACACTCTGTGCACTGACTGCTAGCCACTGTGCGTGGATGTTTTTGTCATTAGCCAAAGTTTGCTGGCTTCATCTGCAAAGCAGCATGCAGTGGTTTTGCACATCACATCTACCAGTGACCTGCATAAAATCCTATAATTTTTATTGTCAAATATAATAGACCTGTTTCCGTGTATGCAGAGAAGCCTCCAGCTCAGGACGTGTTGAGCTGTTGTTTTATATAGAGCATATGGAAAAGCAGTCAGAGTATGAACCACTGAGATATTCAAATGCCAACACTGGTATTTCCTTAACACTCTAAACCTGCCAAAACCAACCAGCATACATATTAAAATATGTACACTCATACATATTAAGGTGTGATATATACATATATCAGAAGTTAAGGGGTTGATTACAAATGTTTAATATATACTTTTGATAATATTGATACCTCCATGGAAGATAGAGATCTTGTTAGCATAAATATGCATGCATAAATTAAAGAAATGACCCATGAATACTCAAAGGGATCTCTTAGATCTCTGGCATGTAAAAGAGGATATTTTCTTTTATTATGCATAAACCCATTTCTTGTGCTGCACAGAAACCCATTTTACTAATTTTAACATCTATTTAAACAATTACAATTCATGATGCAAAATCTCAAAGGCCGTTAGAAATGATAGCGGACGATAAACGTGCTTATCTGACTGCAGTTTCAAAGGGCTTCAGAGGAAGTACACTCGACCGGGCTGATCACAGGGTTGTAGCCGGCTCTCGGGAGTGGTCTAATACAGCGAGGCCATGCTAGAGCCGGGCACACTCCGTGGTGCGATGTTGGGACTTCATCCGCACGGGCCACAGCTGGTTGAGACGCAGGAGCGCTGGGTGGCATGGGGCTTTCAGGAGATTTGGCAGTTGTGAAGCAAACGCGTTCTGTGCTGGAATCGCCCTTGTCTTCTGTAGGCCAGTGGGCAACCCAAGTTGTCAGATGGTATGTGATTAGGGTAAACAGTTTCTGCAGTGTATTCTTCAGGTTGTTATGTGAATTAATATATGAGAACAAAATGCCACGTACGGCCACCGTGTTTGCTTGGGATCCCGTGAGAGTGTTTGGGGACATGAGAGGTTCCAGCAACAGTCGGAGTGTGAGAAATATATGGACAGACGCTGCATAAATAAATGTTGATCAGGCTCTGTGTCTTTAGCCATATTAAATCTTGGGCTAATGTGTGACATTAGTGGATGTTTCTGTGGGGGGGGGGGGGGGGGGGGGGGGTTCTTGGTGGCATGTCAGGACAACTTGTGAATGGTAGTTTCTGATGAACGTGGGTAATTTATTAAACCACCTCCCCAAAATACCCACATAGTCTATCTTTCATTTAGATGAGAGAATGTGTGTGTGTGTTGGGAGGGAGGGGGGTGTGGTCTATTCGTCTTCTGTGACATCAGCGTATCCGGAGTGTGTCGGGACGCTCAGCAGCAGAGGTCATCCGGCTCGTTTGATCGTGGCTGGCGTCTGAAGGACACGCCGCCGCCCAGCCAGGGTGTGTGTGCGATAAGTTCGGCTGCGGTCAGATGCAGGAGGCTAGCGTCTCTCCTCTTCTTCAGCCGGGACGCTGATATGTCAGAGAGCTGGCAGGCCTGACAGGTCAATCTCACACAGGTCTGTTCACAAGCACTTGCTATACATTTTTTATGGCGGGAACCTGCTGGATAATGATGATTATTTCGGAACCTGGGCCATGTAGGTGGGAACACGCGAAATGTTCGAGTCCAGTGGTCTATCAAAGGAAAAGTCATTTTGTCTTCATCCCCCATAAATCCCCAAATTATTCTGCCAAACAGCTGCAGGCCAACCAGCTAATCTTCTTCCCTTCTTACAGCAATGTAGCAGGAACCGTGTAGCAAGAACCACGTAGCAAGAACCACGTAGCAGGAGCCGCGTAGCAAGAATCACGTAGCAAGAACCACGTAGCAGGAACCGCGTAGCAGAATGTCTCAATCTTCTTTGATTTATGCGTCCTTGTTGTGAAAGTGATGCTCTATGAGCCCTGATGGTAAACCTTTGTTGACTAGCATGGCTGGGCATGTTATCGGAGTGTTCAGATGCAGGGTTGCCAACTTTTGACGTTCGCTTGGAGTGAGATTTTAACCTGGAGCCGGTGGCGAGTATATTTTGTTGAGCGGGGGGGGACGTAAAATGGACACAGATTCAGTGTTATATCGCCGGTGGATGGCGCCAGAGCTAGCGAACTAGTAACGTATTGAATCATATATGTGGATCTGAGGTAAATAAACTGGATATTTTTTTTCGGCGTGAGATATCGGAAGTGTGGCGTGAGAGCGTGTGAAAACGGTCAAATGCGTGTGTCTCACGCTCAATGCGTGAGAGTTGGCAACCCTGCAGATGTGTTCACAGCTACATCTGCCCGAGGTCCTCCTTGCTGGTTATGTGCTTCATGGAGGTCCGGGATGAGGGATGAGGCAAGAGACATAACGTGAGTATTGTGGGTGTGGCTTGTTTTCCAGAATAAACTGTAACTGTGCAAGTAAACTACTCTCTACCTTTATTTTTGGGTCTTTAGCGTGAGCACGTGACGTGAGCTTGGAAGGCTTCTTCGGACGCCGCTGAACGCTGTTCTGTAATTACAGGTCCACAGCATTGTAGCCAGACCACATGCAGGGAATTTCAACTAGGTAATAATTTTGCATGTACAGAGAGAAACCACCCTCTGCACTGTCCACGCAGACACTTTTGCCAGGAGTCGTAAAACAGTCGGACAGTTTTGCCCAGGGCACTGTACTTTTGTTTCTGGGCAGCTTCATGGCATGTCACTTAACTTATCAAAGTTGTGGCCTGGATCTTTGCCTGAAGACATTTAAATCTCTCTTTCTAAAGGTCAGGGACTAAATTATTCAGCCAAGGGGAAGGATATGCAGATCTAGGAGTCCAACACAGTTATGGAAATGTCTTCCTGGTGGCATAGCTCAAGGAGGGGCCTTGTGTCCTTTTGAAAAGTGATTTTGCATGGAGGGCAGTTATTGCACGTCTCACCATCACTTTTGTTGTACTCCTGTAATATCTTCATAACCCGTCCATCTGTAAAGCTCAGGACATTAAAGCAAAATCCTTTCACTGTTTTCAATGAATTCTGATACAATGGGTCAATAGTGAGGTGAGTTATTTTAAAGTTGCTCTGCTGCAGTCAAAACATTTGGATAAAGGTCTATCACCGTGGGCTAAAACATGTTCTTGAACTTGTGCATGAACCTTCAACTCATTTCTGAAACACACTAGTCATGTCTACCCAAGGGAAGTTCGATATCAAAGCAAAACCTTTTTTTAAAGATCTAAACTCATAGTAAGTGCTACTGTGTGACTGGACTCTGATGACTGTGCCTCTGGCTTAAGACTCAGGATTTGAAACACTATTTCACACCCCATTAAAGTGATCAGCGTTTCTCTTAATGATATCACACATTACTGCCTGTGAAGAGGGAGGCATAATTTGGTTTGGTTAATTGTTCTTGGAGAACATACCTTAGATGTTTCAGAAATATGTATGTCCTCTTGCTGCTGATTCTGTCCATTAATTCATAGATGTTTGTGACATAATTCCTTATTATTTACTTTTTACAGCCGAAACACACAAGGGGATGTAGTGTGTAGCTCATCAGTGTGGTTCATCAATTACTGTCTTTTTATCAGGATGTAATCACCACACACTGGAAGTGTGATCTGCCACTTTACCCAAATCCCGGGCAACGGTTCTCACTCTTTCTTCTCTCCTACTCTCTCTGAAACTGAAACTTTCTCATGTAAACATATTTGTTGTTATATCCGTGCTTGTTACAGCTGAGCCTGCTGCCGCGTTTTAAACGGGTAAAACTGCCTTTCGTTGCGGGGTCTTTAATTGCTGTCTTGAGTGCCATCTTTATCAAGCACTGTCCCTTGGCACGTCGTAGTCGAGGTGACTACCAAAAAATGAGGTTTCCATCCACGCAGTCTTGTTCAGGATGAATTATTAATCAGTCAGACTAATAATATGCAGAAACTAAAATGTTTTGAGTCTCGTTGCAATTTGCCATCCGGTTCAAGAAGTTCGCTCTTAATTGTGCCTTGCAGTCATAGGCTGGGTACGGGGCCTCACATCTCAAGTAATCCCTTCTGAATGTCCCTGCTTGTCAGGAAAGGGCTGTGTCTGCATGCGTAATGCCTCGTACCTAGCTGCCTTCAATTCGCTCCTGTTCCGTGCTGGGGCTAATTTATTTCACTCTCTTACAGTTAAAAGAATTGAATGTGCGCTCTTGGAGAACAGAGAAGGGTTCTTCAGGGGTTCTTGATGGAAGGGATCACCCTGGTGGCTTCTCACTGCCCAGAACACACACAAAAAAATTCTTTTTACCTCCTGAATGGTTCCTTAATCTTCAAATAGGGATCCTTGCACTCCGAGAAACCATGCCCGAAGTAAGGATATTGCATTCTTCAGAAAGCACATCAAGTATTTTTTATAGCGTCTGAAGGTACAAAAAAAAATGTCATCAAAAGCTAATTTTCTTCCCTGGAGTTTCATATGTCACCTAGAAGATGTTTCTGCCACCACTTCTGGAAGATGTTAAAGAATTTTGGAAATATTTCTATTGCATTTTTGTTAAAGATTAGATGAACCGATGATTGCCAAATTATGGCTACTTGTTTTGCAAGCGACATAGACCCGGTATATTGCACTGTGGTGAAGTCATGCAGTTGTTTTTATATGGTGAGCAAGAATTTAGTGAGTCTCGATAGATCTGAGCAGTGCCACGGGTGAGTGACATGAAAACAACTGGCTGTGTTCCTTGGGAGGAGATTTAATGTCACGGGTTCCCGTCTCTCTGGAGTAGTGTGACGTCAGTCAGACATCCACATAGCTGATCACGAAGTGTGCGAGACTTATTGTTTATAATGTTGTCTCTCGGGCAGGTGGTGTGTGATACTGATGTGTGATGTGTGACACAGGGAGAGAATTAGATGGGAATGACGGTGACTTCTACAACGGGGCCTGGGGTCAGGGAACATGTACACAAACCAATTTTCTAGCTCTCTTTATATGTAAAATTATTTCTTTTACAAGTAATAGAAAGGCAATAACAAAGATAAACAAAGATAAGCTCATAGCCTTCTTTCAAATTGTAATGACCTATTATTATACATCTATCAGCCGTCCAAAGACGTCCCTTCATCTAATAGTGCAGCTGTTTTATTATGTGCAAAATGATTTAATCTTTTCCCTACAACTTCCGAAATGACCTAGAGCTGTTTAGGCAGAAGCTCCAGAATTGCTAAATTACAGCTGTCCTTTGCTTTTCATGTAATCAGGGCTATTGGGGAGACTAATATTCACAGATTTACCATTACAACTATTATAAAGACTTTTAAGGTGGACAGAATTGGATGGTCCATTTCATCAGTTGTGGCTGTCATGACATTCAGTGTGTGTTGATGTCTGGTCATTACACAGCAAACTGCCACTGTCAACAGAAAGGTAACAGAGTGGTCTTTTTAAAACATCGATGGTGAAGGAACTGATTACTAAACTCAAGATTTCAAATGTCTCTTTTCAACTCTGTTTTTCATGTGTAAAAATTATTCTGCTGAATGCACTGCTACATTCTGAGAATATATTTACTTTGTTTAATATAATGTAGCATCCTATCATAATCCATAATGTGGTATGTATCTAACCCTAACCACTTAACGATCCAGATAAGCACTGTTTAGATGGCACAGTTTTAGATATCTCTATCGAACACTTTGTATAATCTAAGGACTTATACAATCTATCACAAAGTTTACTCCGAAATACTGTTCGTTCCAGAAAAGGGTGTGAGCCACTGCAAAACTCAGCGACTTCTCGTTTGTTTGTTTCTAACTCAAACTGTTGCTAACTCAAACTCAAAAAGTTGCATTAAATCTCCACCTTTTCCCAAATCTCCAACATTGGAATGTCCTGCACACACAGTCTTGACAGACCTTTAACACTAATCTCACCTTAATCCTTTCTCTCTGTAATCCAGTTCCTGTGGTTAATGTTAACTTCGACTCTGACTGTATATACATGGCACCTCTGACTGGAGCTCCCTGACTGTGACCTTTCCCCTCTGGGAGGGGGGGCGTTTTGGACACTTCCTCTATCTCAGGGCACATCTGGTCACTGCTTCCTTTGACAGGCTCTCTAGTAACCTGGACCCACATTTTTGTAAACCTGCTTTTTGTGCTTCGTATGTGTTTTTAAACCTCAATATGCGAATAAATTGACTTAAATTAGAATATTCATGAGGAAGTACGATGGTAAAAATGTGTCCTCCAATCAGTCGAGGCTGTTTGTGGTGCAACCGGCTTCTTGCTCTGGTGTCTCAGCGTGCATGTTTGTACCTGTACGGAGGGTCTTTTTCGCAAGCTGCTCTTTCCGTCACACAACCCCATAAGTGCAAACAGACCCACTGTCAGGAGCTCAGAAATTGATGATTGCTTTTACTGCCCCGGTAGTCCATTATCAACAATCACAGTACCAGCATGTGTGGGGCTAAGACATTCCATAAATTGGAGAAACCACAGATTACTGTGTATTTCTGCTGTGCTTGTCTATACTGCTTGATGTGTTGCATGAACAGGTTCCTCCCATTTTCTGTAAATGGTTTCATGACTTGGGTGCAGATTAAAAAAAAGATCTTCCACCGATGAAAACGAGCAAGCTGGGTTTGTCCCCAACACCGCTGCTCTTTGGCTTCACTCGTCCAGCTAGCCGTGCGTACGTGCCAGTGCTGTCATCTGCTCCTTCACTGAAGGCTAGCTGTGATATGAGCAATTAGCACAGACCAGCGCTAACCTTCCTAGCCCCTGCGCCATTATGCCCACAATTGCCTAATTACTTCCGCGGCTAAACTCGGTCATCCAAGAACCTTTTTTATAAAAAATAACTACCACGAAAGGGGACCTGACACGTTGGTGGTGGTGGGATTGGTGGGGGGGGGGGGGGTGGGGGGGTGGGGGGGGGGGGGTGATTGGTTGGGGGTGCTGTAGGGTTTGATTTTTCTGTCAGAAAGGCCGTTATGATAGGAAATCCACCTCGCTTTGGCTGGAGACACCTGGGTGGCAGGCCCACTGGGGAGACGAATCTAAATTAAACTGTTTGAAAGTGTCAGCGGCGGGAGTAGAGCCGCGGATGTGTGCTGCAACGCTCCACTGTGCCTGCGTTAATTTGCCAGGCAGGGCATATCAGGGCCAGGTAAAAACAGAGCTGTCAGAGCCCGGGCCGTAATCACAGGGAGTGATTTCTGAAGGCAGCCCCAGCGGCCGGACATTCCTGGTGGCCACCGAGCGGCCGCTCAGAGCTCTGATTGAGCCGGCTGTCAGAGCGAGCGCGGCATCGATTGGACAGGAACATGGACGGAGCACAGGCACCCGGCGGGGGGACAGTTTGGACAACCTGAACACAGAGGTGACGAGAAGGGAGGGCTGGGGGGGGGACTACAGCCTCGAAGGACATGGGACTACAGGAAATGAGCCGAGACGCATCTCCTCTCCCTGAAGTGGATGGTGCTAGTATCAGTGCACGCCCCACTCTTCATCTGCACTGGTGTGAACATCAGGACAGATGCAGCTCTGCTCAGCTGCTGCTTGTTTGGCATAATGGGAGTGGGCTGTGGTCGCATGGCCCCGCAGAAGACTTTTATTTAGATGTTCCTGCAAGGTTGTGACCAGAGCAGGCACCAGGGGTCAAAAAAGGCAGACGGGGGTAATCCAGTTGAATCCATTATCGTAATCCGATAGGCAAGGTCAAACGCAGAACAGCCTACAACAGGAAGGCAGGAGAAAACACGGACAGACTGAGAACTGAGTGGGTCTGGTGAGACTCTGCAATGTATAAAGAGTCAACAGGTACCATTACACACACTGACACAGACACAGATGATGCTGTCTGTGCGCAAGAGCAACAGGTGGGGGTGGAGTGAGAGGTGGTGAACGTGGAGCTCGGGAGAGAGATACAATCACGAGAGGTGGAACTGTGACATTTTTAATTTTTATTATTTTTTTACTGCTGGCGTCCGGAGACGGCAGATCTCTGCTTTGACCTACGGCTGGCCGTCACCGCCCGTGAGTGTCATTGTCCCCGCATCAGTGGAGCGGGTAATTGTCGACACCAATGGCAGACGATCCGTACACTTGTCTGTCCATATTCACACTTGGCTGTAATGACAGTGGTGGGTCGTGATGTTAACCAAGGCTCGATTTTTCTAACGAGGAGGAGTCTCCCTCCACAGACCTGGAATCAGAGGGACGCAGTATCTCTGGAGGTTGAGGGTTCAGCTTGGATAATCACTGGATTAAGGGGCTCATTTTGAGGCGGTGGCATGGTGCAGAATCCGGTTTTCTGCAGTCTTTGCTCACGGACGGTGCTGAATTGAATGGAAATGAAGACTGATTAATTCTCTCCAGAGGCTGCCACTGGAGTGTAGGGGATGGGGGGGGGTGGGGGGGGGGGGGGGGGGTGTGCTCAAGCCAATCAGCCCTTCCGTGGTCACAGTGAAAGGTAAAGTGTGGAGCATTACATATGGCAGAACCCGATCACAACAGCATCACTTACAAAGACAGTGTGTCTAGTATTGTTCTGAACAGCATGCACTAAAGTATTAGTAGCGCTGAATGTCACCCATGGATGTCACCAATGATGGGAGTGACACGGTTAGAGGAGAGGAGAGACCCCACGTCTACAGCCACTAGAGTAGCACACGCCTTCCTGAAAATGTTAGTCACCTTTGCATTTCTGAAAATGTTACAGTTACGTTTACGATTCTGAAAATGTTAAGAGTTGCGTTATGTTGGTGGATGATGGCAGTTACGTGCGTATGTGGGTCTGAGCAGGAATACAGCTGCAGTCGCCTTAGCATACCTGAAAGAATGGAGATGAGATTAGCATTCAGTGTGAATTTCACCCGCTCTCCCATTCAACTGTGGAGGAAACGTACAGGGGAAGGCATCTCTCTCTCTAGGCTCAGCAGTTCTAATAGCATGAGAGCACATTACATTAATCTGACTAATGATCTATCACGGTTGAATAAATAAATCTACAAGAGCAATAATGTATTTTAATAAGAAATGCTAAAGGTCATTAAATGAAGAATTACTCTCAAAAGTCTTAAACGAAAGAATAAATCAGATTTTCTCAAATTGTTGACAAAGGGAGCCATTTAAGGCTGATTTTAATAATTGATTGTTTGGAAGTCGACTGATAAGAGAGAAATGGGTTTGAGAATCTGACTCCCAAAATAATGGTGTGTGCACTGTATGCACTGTAAATAGTGCCCAGGCTGTTTGGAGAATTATTTTATGGACCGTGGTCTGCCACATTACTCTCTAGACGTTTAACCACGGTTGCCTAATTTCAGCACTACATTTGAAAAAGCAATAGTTTTAATGGCAGAAACTTTAAAGTCGCGCATTTATTGCCTGCAGCCGTGAAATTAGTCAAATGCGGGTCTGTTGAGCGTTTTGTAATGTCAGTTTGCGATTTGCTATGAAAAAGCCATAATACAACATTAATGGAACAGCTGTAATTTCAGTAATTAGCAGGCTAATTTCCTCGCCTCTCTCCTTTGTTCCCGAGCTGCGTGGCGCTTCGAGGCGACAGCGATGTCGGAGGTGATTCGTCCATTTTCCTTTAGCTGTTCTACTCTTGCCACTTGTGTCATCTGTCCAAACAATCTGGTGGCAATTTGGAAATGAAAGACCATATGTCCTAAATAGAGAACTCCTCATCTTTCCCCCTAAATGTGGACAGTGTTCCTTGAGAAGCCAGACGCCAATACCGGTCCAGCACACACACACACAAATCTTCATACTTGTAGTCTAATCAGACTAATTTTGTGCCATTTTATTGTGAAGTTACAAGCCACAGTATACAAAACCTGCCAGGGAAAGACTGCAGCATAGAGCCAGTGAAAACAAAGGCCACTGAATGCTGATAGAGGAAAGTAAGTGTGAGATTAACACCAAACCATCGTGATTTTCTTTGAGCAACCAGCCTTGGCTTTGAAGCTCAGTTGTATTAGCAGTTCCTTCTCACTGTCACTGGCTTTGTGAACCTCTTTGTGAAGTTGCTATAGTGAACCACCGCTGAATAAACAACGGTGTCTCCATGGAGAATACGAGCACTTACAAACGCTCTACTTGAAAGAGAGGCGTGAAGGCAGGAGGGGGAACACACAGCAGACAGAGCGAACATCATGTGTTGTTTTGATGCTCTCACAGTCTTTGGCAAAATCATTATGAAAGATGAGTTACAGGTTTCATTCAGCGGTCCCAACACTGTGTTGAATAAGTGACTCATTTCTTATCCTGTGTATTTGAATATTTTGTATTCTGTAGTGGAACCAGGACCAATCAGGTAACAAGTAAAGGCCTTGCAGAGAAGATCAATGATCAGTAATCAAATGGATGTAGTTGGTGGTGAAAGGTTGAACACATAGATGAATGAATGAATGAAAAAATAAAAGTTACACTTTTCTCAGAACCCAAGGAGACCCAATGATGTTACATACATCAACACACCAGGCTGTCTGAACCCTTAATCCTGAACATTCACACCATCTATGACATGCCAGTTTATGTTACAGTTTTTTTCAACTGTTTACACACATTTTCCAAGATCTGTGTCTATTTTTCAAAGCTCTACACACAAAACTCACAATTGCTCACACAAAATGCAAAATGCCTCAAATCTCCAGCAAAATGACACACAACATTCAAAATGTCATAAACACATCAAAAGCAAGCACTGACATCACATTACCAACATCTTTGTCATAATATGACATTTTGGATTCATCATGTTCACACTGTTGATCAAAACCTAAAGCTCTTCTTTCATTCATGGGATTCTATGTTATACAAAAGTGCAGAGAGAAGGTGAAATACTCACAACACACATAAACAGTTTTCAAACCCAAAATATTAATTTTCCAAATAATTTGCTGCTGTTACTGTAATATAATATTTGTACTGTGCAGAAAAAAAAATCCAACCACCACATGAAGTTGGACAGACACCAAACACGTGTGAAAAAGCTGGGGGGTGTTGGCTGTGGTGAGGGTATGGGCTGGGGGTTGAGTGTGTGTCTAGGCTTCATCTCTTCATACCCGCCAGCAGCCAGGTGGAGAAGAACTCCTCTGTTCTGTACCTGCCTCCATATTCACCTTTTCTCAATCCAATTGAGGAGTGAGGATGGGTCACAAACCAGTTCTGGACCAGATGTGCCAGATGAAAACTGACATTGTCCCATATGACCACAAATCTTTGTTGATCTAGATTCTGACGACCTTGGACAAGAATATTGAGAATTGCATCCAGAAAAGTTATGATATGAGCAGTGTTGTAAGGACCAAGTGTTGCATGGTGATGCAGGACACCATTATTGGGAATGGCCGCACACATTGTAATATTTCCCCCACGTTGTCCTGGGACATTCACAATGGCCCTTTGAACAATGACATTTCTCCCCCTTCTCCTGGTCTAAGTGGGGTTCAAGTCCACCTCATCTATATAAATATACTCATGGCGGACATTTGCATCTGCATCCATCTCCAAAATTCTCTGTAAGAGACAAGAATATATATTTGCACACATGTGCACAAGCCAAAAATCTTGATATGTGCAAGTCTAATATACTGAAATTAGTTTTGCATACATACATTGACAAAGTCATGATGCAGGTTCTTCACTCTGATGCTGTTCCTTTCAAATGGGACCCTGTATAGCTGCTTCATATGTAAGTGATTATTCTGCAGGACACGATGGACAGTGGACAAGCTTACTGTGTCCATGTTATGGACAACAGTTGCATCGTTGACTATGTGGTGCTGGATCTCGTGGATTCATGGTTCCAAACAGACATCTTGACATTTGACCTATTTATAGGCCTATACTTAGCCAATGATTCGTTGGTGTTCAATAAAGTAATGAGTGCTTACACATGTGAGGAGTGGGACTGAAGCACTGGTGATTTAGTGTGGCATTTTGATAGGTTGTGTTTGAAAGATGAAATCAAGTAACTTCCTGTTTGGTCTTTGTGTGTTAGGTAGAAACTTGTGTGTAGAGTTTTGCAAAATGTGTGTTTGGAAATTGAAAACTGAGTCAGACACTGAGAGTTAGTGTATGGTTTAGCAGATTTGGTGTGGGGTTATGGTGTTTGAAGGGCATGTTTAGAAAATTGTGTGAGAAGAAAAGATTTAGTGTGTAAACAGTTGAAAAAAACTGTAAGTCACTAATTCACTGATGCACTCATGCACTGTTCCCCAGATGTTGGGTGGGAATCGTGTGTTTCTGTCAGGAACCGTAGACCTGCAGGGGTGTGGGTTATTGGACCACCCTACCATGCTTGTTTACAGAAAGAGTGGTGGTGAAGGTTTGATATGAATTCAAAATATGATTACTAACGTTGAGAAAAGTGCCCACTGGTGCGGTAGTGGCCCGCGGTAAACAGACATTCCCATAAGACACATTCCCAGCTGGACCTGCCCAGTAACAGACAAAAGGGGGCCCTGTTACTGGACGCAGTGTTTGCACAGGGCAACTGCATCTTGCCTGTCCTACAGAAACACCACATTCTGCCACACCTACAAGCCAGCCACATCTTTAAAACACTCAGGAATGTTCGGACCTGCACTTATCTCAGTTGTTCGTGTGTGTGTGTGTGTGTGTGTGTGTGTCTGTGTGTGTGTGTGTGTAGCATAATGGAATTTCCTTGCAACCCTGCATCTGTTCTTTGGTTCGTGCTTCCAGAAGTGATTTGAGCCGGATGGTTCTGGAAGGTTCTGTAGACCCGGCGCTCTGGGGTGTTTCGGGGTGTGGGGCCCGGGTCTAGTAATCTCCAGCCACCGTTCAGTTCCGTGTGGTTGAACGTTGCACCATTCATGCGTGTCTTCAAACATGCTTTTAGCTTGTGGTCATTCATGCGTGCGGTCACAGATGCTTTTAGCAGTTGATCACCTGGCTGAAATGACCATATCAGCACATAACAGTACGAAGAAGGACAGGACTGCTTAAACTTCAAGAAAATGTACACTGTATACATATCAGAATAAACAGTATATCTCTATATATTATATTAGCCTTTGCCACTCATATTTTGTATTTAGTTTATGCTAAAATAAAAGACATTAAGGAAAAAATGAGTATGTAAGGAACTATTTTATTATTTTCATTATTCATTGTGGATCCACAATTGGCCATAATTTAGCCCAGGTTTAGTCTTAATTTGTTCGCTCTGATGAGTTTTTTTTTTTTAACTAGTCGCTGTGGGCTCCTGTGGACTCTGACACACAAAACATCAGCCGGTGTTGCCGCCATCATATTCACCTTATAAAACAAATGCAAATTTGCTTAGATAACTGGGCTTATTTTTGTTGCCATGGCAACCTGTTGGGTCATGAGCAAGCGTGCTGTAGGAGACCTGTTGATCCTGGGGTGCTGGGGCTGTACCGAAGATCTGCTTCTGTCTGAAAGACGGAAAAACATTCTCTTAAAATAAATCCGCTCAGTTCTGTACTACATATAATTAACATACATTCAGATGCTGTTGCTCAAGTGATTTGGTTGCAGTGAACAAAAGAAGAAACCTGTTTCTGTTTCTGTACCAACTGTGAGATACAGCCTCAGATTTGTGGGGTTTTTATGTACATGAAGGCTGTAGGAGCCGAGAGCAACTCTGTGGTCCTCATACCATGCCTGCTGGTGTTGACATGCATGTCCGGGTCTGGAACAGGCCTGTTGAAATCCCTCCTCTAACCCTAACCCCAACATCTAACCCTAACCCCCAGCCACAACCCCAACACCTAACCCTAACCCCCAGCCACAACCCCAACACCTAACCCTAATCACCTAACCACAACCCCAAACCTAATCACCTAACACTCACCCCAACACTAATACCCAACCCTACCCCCACCCTACTCCAGCATCCCCCTGCAGCAGTAATTACTCTGAGCATGTAAAGGAGAGACAGGAGAATAATGGTAAAGTGATGGACACTAGTTACTCACTGATGATGGTGTTCATGATGCTGTTCACATCTTCGTCATGTCATGTGGACTGACCTCTAAAGGTAATTACACGTGGACACATCAATAAACTTGACAATTCCACCCCCCCCTCTCTCTCTCTCTCTCTCTCTCTCTCTCTCTCTCTCTCTCTCTCTCTATATATATATATATATATATATATATATATATATATATATATATTATATATAATGTGTGTGTATGTGTGTGTGTATAGAGAGAGACACAGAGAGGTAGTGTGATGTAGAGAGAGAGAGATGTGCAGAGATGCAGTGAAGTATTCAAGGTTTCCAGAGAAACACTGTATTGGATATTTCGGTCAAACAGAAGTCCTTCATTATTAAGTGTAGTGCTTCTTTGTACAGTTGATGACCTCTAACCTTTCACTGGAAACCCTGTGCACTTCACTGTGATTTTGACTACCTGTACTGTGTGTATATACACACACACACACACACACACACACACACACACACACACACACACCGTGCGCACATATATATGTTATGACTGTTCCAGTGTGATCTGGTGCTGGCGTGGGGTTTGCTGGGTGGAGAGGGGGAGATCTTTTCTCCCACAGTCAGAGTGAGGGAGCCGTTAGTCACGGTGTGCCTCTCCACACACTTAACAAACATCAGCACACAGAGAGAAAACCAGGCCGTCTGTCAGAGTTAGCCTGCTGACGCCCGCAGGCAGATTCAGCTCAGTTAGCAATCAGAGAGGGAGAGAGAGGGGATAAGAGGAAGATGGAGACAGAGACAGAGAGAGAGAGAGAGATGGAGGGAGAGAGAGAGAGAGAGAGAGAGAGAGAGAGCATGGTTGAGGGAGTGGGAAAGATATAGTATACAGATGCAGAGAAAAAGAGTAAAGCTGTGCCAGAAGGAAGGAGAGGACAGGAACAGTGAGAAAGAGAAGCACACAAGAACAATGAGATAGAGGAAGAGCAATGGTGAGAAAGAGAAACAGAACGGTGAGAAAGAGAAACAGAACAGTGAGAAAGAAACAGAACGGTGAGAAATAGAAACAGAACAGTGAGAAAAAGAAAAACAGTGAGAAAGAGAAAAACAGTGAGAAAGAGAAACAGAACGGTGAGAAAGAGAAACAGAACAATGAGAAAAAGAAAAACAGTGAGAAAGAGAAACAGAACAGTGAGAAAGAGAAACAGGACAGTGAGAAAGAGAAACAGACCACAATGACAAAGAAAGAAGCAGAAAGAAAGAGGGGAAATGCAGAGAGAGAGAGTGAGAGACAGACAGGGGGAGACAGACAGACAGCAGCAGGCAGACAGACACATCTATCCCCAGAGGAACTCCCAGCCCTTGTTTTTATTCCCACTGTACTGTCATGAAAGGGATTTATGCTTATTTGAAATGTCACTCATCACGCAGGGTTAGCATTAATAACCTGATGAGGAGTGTACTAAGAGTGATTGTTTTTTATCCTGCCACTTCACACCTGCAACGTGGCAGAGATGTGTTGAGAGTTCCCGCGTATCTTGCTGTATCTAAGAGCTCTTTCATGCATAAATAATGAAGGCCATCATCCCAGGCGAGCGGACAGCATTGTGCATGATGCTTCCTGCGTGAGCCTCTGCTTGCAACACAGGGCACCATGCAACAGCACCGAAGCGCCCTGTTGGCATTGAGGTCTCAGGTATCAAACTGGGCATCGCTGTAGTAGGGGGGGCGGAGGCCCCCACCCTGCTGTAATGTCGCTGCAGGCATGGCATTCTTCCCAGAAACCCCACCCGCCACCAACCTGTCAGGGAGGAGCACAGACAGGTCTAATGGGCTGACCCCTGGGGAGGGGTGTCTCACCAGTCAGGTGTCCGTACTGTGTGTGGGAGCTGATGGAGGTGTGTAGCCAGCCCCGTGTCTTTGGTCTGAGCTGAAAGAGGTGTGACCCCCTCTCAGGCTTCCCAGAGCTCGTTCTGAGATTACACGATTTGAGACGTATACTTCAGTTGTGTGGATCGCGTGTGCGTGTGGCTACAGACGCTCAGAAGGACACCTGCATTTGACAGGTCTGGAATACGGCGTGTCTCCGAACGCTGGGGCCTGTCAGCACCTCCTGCAGGGGAGGAAGACAGAGGAGAAGGACAAGTAGGCCTGTCCTCAGTGTCCCTCTGTCCCCACCGTCTCTAGCCACTTCTTGTAGGTGCCGTACAAGGTGACTCTCAACCCCATTCATCACTAGTCCGTTTCTGACAACAGTTCCTGGGTGTTGTGCTGGTATGAGTGTGTCAGGCGCAGCCGTGCAGGAGAGTTTTCATATATTAGAGTGGTCTGGGTTAGAAATTTGGCAGTGGTGAGCCGGTATCGATCCCCAGAGACTGTGTTTATTTGTGCGTGTAGAGAAACTTCGCATCAGTTCACTGTTAGTGGGAAGGAAGGATACAAGTGTAACATCAGGTAGTCAGACCAACAACACAGAAGTGAGATCAGACTTAAGAAGCAGGAGACAGGGAGAGGAGACGAGGGAGAGGGAGACAGACAGGAGGAGGAGACAAGGGGGGGGGGATGCAGACAGCAGACTGGAATAGACCTGTGTGTCCTGTAGGTCCTGAGGGTCCTGACCTGCTGAACCTGAGGCCACAGAGACACCATGGCACCAGAAAACATTCAGTAAATTATTTCACTTATATATATTCATTTCATTTATAGAGCAGATTTAAAAACAAGTGACTGAAAACAAGTGCCAAACATTTAAACTCTAAATAAATAAATATGAACAAATTGCAAACAATCACAAAATAAAACAAATACATACTTGCCTCCTCGTGTTGGCTGAGTGACCCAGTCCTCGTCTGAGTGACCCTGCAGCCGTGCGGAGGTAAGTGACCCAGTCCTCGTCTGAGTGACCCTGCAGCCGTGCGGAGGTAAGTGACCCAGTCCTCGTCTGAGTGACCCTGCAGCCGTGCGGAGGTAAGTGACCCAGTCCTCGTCTGAGTGACCCTGCAGCCGTGCGGAGGTAAGTGACCCAGTCCTCGTCTGAGTGACCCTGCAGCCGTGCGGAGGTAAGTGACCCAGTCCTCGTCTGAGTGACCCTGCAGCCGTGCGGAGGTAAGTGACCCAGTCCTCGTCTGAGTGACCCTGCAGCCGTGCGGAGGTAAGTGACCCAGTCCTCGTCTGAGTGACCCTGCAGCCATGCGGAGGTAAGTGACCCAGTCCTCGTCTGAGTGACCCTGCAGCCATGCGGAGGTAAGTGACCCAGTCCTCGTCTGAGTGACCCTGCAGCCGTGCGGAGGTAAGTGACCCAGTCCTCGTCTGAGTGACCCTGCAGCCGTGCGGAGGTAAGTGACCCAGTCCTCGTCTGAGTGACCCTGCAGCCGTGAGGAGGTAAGTGACCCAGTCCTCGTCTGAGTGACCCTGCAGCCGTGCGGAGGTAAGTGACCCAGTCCTCGTCTGGACTCGGAGGATGACAAACTGGTACATAGCAACAGTCACTAACTGCACACCTACAAAATCTTTCTAATAAATAGTGGGGTACAACTGGGTGGTTAAAACCGTGTGGGATTTTAGTGAGAACTACGAATCTAATGCCACAGAATGCCATCATTAACTCACTGTGGATGTTTGCGCATGCCCTTGGGCACTGCTGTAGTCCTGTAGGAGTGTGTGTGGGCAGGTGGGTGTGATGCGGAGGGTCTCGGGGGTGTTTGGTAGGTAACCCATGGTTGTCCTGTAGGAGTGTGTGTGGTCAGGTGGGTGTGGGGCGGAGGGTCTCGGGGGTGTTTGGTAGGTAACCCATGGTTGTCCTGTAGGAGTGTGTGTGGTCAGGTGGGTGTGATGCGGAGGGTCTCGGGGGTGTTTGGTAGGTAACCCATGGTTGTCCTGTAGGAGTGTGTGTGGTCAGGTGGGTGTGGGGCGGAGGGTCTCGGGGGTGTTTGGTAGTTAACCCATGGTTGTCCTGTAGGAGTGTGTGTGGTCAGGTGGGTGTGGGGCGGAGGGTCTCGGGGGTGTTTGGTAGGTAACCCATGGTTGTCCTGTAGGAGTGTGTGTGGTCAGGTGGGTGTGGGGCGGAGGGTCTCGGGGGTGTTTGGTAGTTAACCCATGGTTGTCCTGTAGGAGTGTGTGTGGTCAGGTGGGTGTGGGGCGGAGGGTCTCGGGGGTGTTTGGTAGGTAACCCATGGTTGTCCTGTAGGAGTGTGTGTGGGCAGGTGGGTGTGGGGCGGAGGGTCTCGGGGGTGTTTGGTAGTTAACCTATGGTTGTCCTGTAGGAGTGTGTGTGGGCAGGTGGGTGTGGGGCGGAGGGTCTCGGGGGTGTTTGGTAGTTAACCTATGGTTGTCCTGTAGGAGTGTGTGTGGGCAGGTGGGTGTGGGGCGGAGGGTCTCGGGGTGTTTGGTAGTTAACCTATGGTTGTCCTGTAGGAGTGTGTGTGGTCAGGTGGGTGTGGGGCGGAGGGTCTCGGGGGTGTTTGGTAGTTAACCCATGGTTGTCCTGTAGGAGTGTGTGTGGTCAGGTGGGTGTGATGCGGAGGGTCTCGGGGGTGTTTGGTAGTTAACCCATGGTTGTCCTGTAGGAGTGTGTGTGGGCAGGTGGGTGTGGGGCGGAGGGTCTCGGGGGTGTTTGCTAGTTAACCCATGGTTGTCCTGTAGGAGTGTGTGTGGTCAGGTGGGTGTGGGGCGGAGGGTCTCGGGGGTGTTTGGTGGTTAACCCATGGTTGTCCTGTAGGAGTGTGTGTGGTCAGGTGGGTGTGGGGCGGAGGGTCTCGGGGGTGTTTGGTAGTTAACCCATGGTTGTCCTGTAGGAGTGTGTGTGGGCAGGTGGGTGTGGGGCGGAGGGTCTCGGGGGTGTTTGGTAGTTAACCCATGGTTGTCCTGTTGAGCTGGACGTAGTGGTGCTGACTTCCTAACCTCCTGTCTCCATGTCACCTGTTAAACTGCTTCCTCTCCTGCTTTGCTCTTGTTTTACGGCATATTTGACACTGAGCAATATGGCGAAATAATTGTGGATACGAAAAAAAAAAACGTTTGGGTGGCTGCACTGTGGTGGGCTGTGAGGTCATGGGCAGAGGGCTCTGATTGGACAGATCATGGGCAGAGGGCTCTGATTGGATAACAAGGTTATATTGCTTTCTTTTTTATTACTATTTTTATTACAATTTTTATTACTAGCCTATTGCCAGTGGTCAGTCTCAGATCTCAGATGGTCAGCTTGGTGCTGTGACAGTACTGCTGGGTTTTAAACTGCTCAAAGAGTATAAAAATGAGACTTCAACACAAGCTAAACCTGTACTGTGTGGATGTGTGCTTCCTGTAGGCCGTGCCACTGTCAACAGGGTCTAACTGATAATCAACGACGTGGTGGATGATAGCTGCTTTGGAGAAAAGACTTTCAGAAGGGACTTTAGAAGCAATAATTAATTAATGATGGACTTTTAACGCGCTGTATACTTCTCCCTTTATAGAAACTGATTATCATACATTGTGAAATAAAAACGGATATTTGAACAAGCACAAAACACCAGACCTAAACTGTGGATATTTGTATGGGGAGGACATGAAGTTGTTTACTAAAGAGAAGAGTGTCTAGAATTCACAGAAGCCAGCGCTGTAATCCAAAAAGGAAAGGCCATGTTTTGGCTGGGAGGCTGCTTGCAAGGACTTATGCAAATTTTATGGTCATGTTTTGTTAACTGTATCCATAATTTGGCTTTAGTTTAGGCTTGAGTAGCAATCCAGTAATTATTAAACTATGAATTTTAAAGTGTTTGCAGAAAATGCATTCTCTTTGCTTACCTCTTTCTGCTATCAGTTCAGCACAACTGGTACCTGCTGTAGCCTACAGTGTTCATGAGGTCTGCCTTTGAGTGTTCATAAGTACTATTTTTAAGTATTCATGAGGTCTATTTTTCAGTGCTCATGAAAGACATGAAACCTGTATCATGTGTTCATGTATAGAGTGTTCATGAGTCCTGTCTTTGAGCGTTCATGAGGTTTGTATTTGACTGCGCACAAGGTTTGTCCTTGAGTGTTCGTGAGGTCTAACTTTGAGTACTCAAAAGATTTGTCTTTGAGTGTTCAGTTGAGTGCTTGTGTTCATGAGGTCTGTCTTTGAGTGCTCATGAGGTCTATCCAAGTACACGAGGTCTGTCTTTGAGTGTTCTTGAGATCTGTTTTTAAGTGTTCATGAGGTCTGTCTGTGAGTGTTCATGAGATGTTTTTGAGTGTTTGAGGTCTATTTTTGAGAGTTCAAGGTCTGTTTTTCAGTGTTCATGAGGTCTGTCTTTGGGATGTCTTTGAGTGTTCATGAGGTCTTTTTTTGAGTGTTCATGAAATCTGTTTTTGAGTGTTCATGAGGTCTGTTTTTGAGTGTTCATGAGGTCTGTTTTTGGGTGGGTATGGTGAGATAAAACAGCATAAGATATGGGTTTGGGAGAGACAGTGTGTGGGTACGGTGGGTTACCTGTAGGTCTTAGTTTGAAATTCCGTCGGTGGGAGCTGCAGTGTGGAATTGGCTGGACTGTTTCCACTGTGTGTAAATGGCTCTCCACTGTCTCAGACATGGTGCATTGCAAATGACACTCTGTCTTTACGCACACCGCTATACTGCTCCAATACCGCCACGCATCACAGGACCCGGTGAATACCAGCGGCGTGACAGGACACAGTCCACTCAAGTAAAAATATGCTCGAATGTGGTCGAATGAGAAATGTCAGGAAGCATCACAGAGATGCTAGCAAGCCACTGTCGCTGTCTTAGCGAACACCCAGGACACACACCCTTAGCCTGTCTTGAGTGAACACCCAGGACACACACCCTTAACCTGTGCTAAGTGACACACACACCCTTAGCCTGTCCTGAAGTGGATTTAAAATATCAAGATTATCTGTTTTTCCATACTATCTGTTTCTATGACGACAATGATGGGGGCAGCTCATTTGGAGTAGTTGTGTTTTCAGCCATGCTGAAGTTTTTTTTTTTTTTACCGTGCTCTGATTATAAAGCGTCTTTTTAGCGGACGCACGTCCCAAAGCAGGAGACACAGTGAGCCCAGGAACCCTGCAGGCAAAACCATGTTTCATATCATCATCAAGAACATATTACAGCTGAGTATGTGAGGGAGAACAGGACCACGAAGGTCTGTTGTGTGAGAAACGTTCTTGCCCATGAGGTGTAAGGTTAGAAGTTCTGACACAGAGCGGTTCTGACGCGGGCTTGAAGCTGGTTTGAGTGGCACAGCTACTGCTGGGCTTTGCTTCTCATCTACCCACAGGAAGCCAGATGGAGGTTAAATATGAGCGGTTGTGCAGCAGGCTTCTCGCCAGTCAAATGTGATTGCTATGAGAGGCAAATTAACAGCAAATTAGGTAAGTGGGTTGGGTAATTAAACCGTCAATCAATAAGACATACTTCTGCAGAATAGCAGGTAAAGCAACGCCTAAGCTAAACAGGAAATAGCACTGCAATTCACTTTTTAAGCATGATGATGCTTACAAAGAAAAATAATTTTCTCTTCCGCTCAATGTGCAGTGTATAAATGCCGTTTACAATTTTAAACTCGATCGTGCTACCGATGTAACTTAAACACGTTCTCTCTTGCTGCACTGCAGGCCTGTGTTTTGATTTGCTCAGATTTCAGCTCTGGCGCTGACTGACGTCTGCAGGTGATAGCTGTTGGGTCTGTCATAGCGCGAGGTCTGTGGGAGAGGTGAGGTATTGCGCCCGGCGTCTCTCTCGTTGAAGGGCACCGCCTGATCGCAATATTCTAAGAATGCAGTGAGATCACACAGCAAAAATGTCAAATGATTAACTGTCATTTGTTCTTTCATTATAGAATTAACTGGTGTGTGATACGTCACAGCTGGATGATTTATAGAACGCCCGAACAAAACATTCCCTCCTGATTCTCAGCAATTTATAATTCGCGCATGTGCCAGTGTATAAATATTAAATATTCATCCGTGTCCAGCTCATAGCCTCAGAGGAGTTTTCCACCAGAATACAGTAAGAGTTGCAGCCCGTGTTTAGGGAGGAAATGTCATTTCGTCAAAGAATGGAAGCTTTTCATTGGCTCAGCATGATCTTCAAACAGTTGATTGTTGAATCCTGGGGAGATTTCAGATCCCATTGCGATACACAGAAACGCAACAGTTTCTCTCATTCCCATAATTATTTGGGCCTTAGAGCTTCTATTTCCTCTAAGGTCCTATCATGACAGGCATTTAAAGTACCAATTATGGGCATATAGTGTGTGTAGTATTAGAGTAGCAGTGTAATGTCTGCTAGCACAGCAGCGTACGGATGCCAAGTGGGTTCAAGCTACTCATCATACGGGAACTACCAGCACACATGACCCATGACCCTTGACCCCAAACACTGAAGCTGCAGGGGGACACCAGGTGGGCGCTTAGTGGGCCCTGGGTCCTGCTTCTGAAACCGCAGTACGTCCACTGTGACGCGGACACCCAGTTCCTACCGAACCAAGGTCACAGAAAACGGAGGTAAGCAGTTCGGTTTAGACCTGCGGCGTTTAAATATGCATGGTGCAGGTACGTGCTGAGTCATACGTGTGTGGTCCGGTCGGCACGCCGCTCCCTAAACGCCCCGGCACCCTGGAGACAAACAAAGCCACGTTACTAACGACGTTCCTGCCCCCCCCTCCCTGCTCGACGGCCTGATTGATGGCTGTTCTTTGATTGAGAGAAAGGGATTTGGAAATTGAAAAACTGTGGTCACAGATTGGAAACTCGGCGTTGATTATAAACTGTAGGTCGAAGGAAAGGGGACACATTCCTATCATCGCTGGGTGTTTTTTCTACTTCGTGCCGTGCAAAAACACAGCAGGTGTTTCTGACAGTTGTCTGATTGTGCTCCCTAGCAGACATTAAAACAGCAAACAAATTGATGCAGTGCTTTGTTTTGTTGCGGGGTCGTGGTGACGTGCCTGACCGTTACTGCGGGGCACACGGGCTGAATTACACAGGTGTTGTGGAGAGAGTCCGTCTGCTGCTGCAAGCCCTGTATGTCATCTGAGTGATTTAGTGTAGCGCCCTAATAAGGTTAACGGCTTTAATAGATCTAAAATTATGAGTTTGGTAGAATGCTTATACGAATTATAAAATACTACTGTAATTAAAGCAATAGACCAAAATACATTTAGTTAATAGTCATTTAGTTGATCCAGAGTGGTAAAGAATAAACACATTATCATCACATATAATATATTAAAGCAGAGGCTGGGACTGTATGATTAGTGTAGCTGCACCATCAGGTTGTAGTGGAGACCAGTGGAGGGACAGGAAGAAGGGAGTAAAGCATTAGAAGATCTGCGCCATCAGATACTCCTCCACCTCCTTCACCACCTCCTCCACCTCCGCCTTCAGCCCTACGCCTGTTCACACCCGCCCCTCCCTTCTCTGGCCATGCTGTGGCTCTCGCCAGACCGTGGGCCAAGCCTGCTCGTACGCTATTGACTAAAGCAGAGAGAGAGAGCGAGAGAGAGAGAGAGAGAGAGAGAGAGAGAGAGAGAGAGGAAAAGAGAGAAAGTCAGAGAGAGAGAAAGAGAGCGAGAGAGAGAAAGAGAGTGAGAGAGAGAAAGAGAGTCAGAGAGAGAGAAAGAGAGTCAGAGAGAGAGAGCAAGAGAGTCAGAGAGAGGAAGAGAGAGAAAGTCAGAGAGAGGAAGAGAGAGAAAGTCAGAGAGAGAGAGAGCGAGAGAGGAAGAGAGAGAAAGTCAGAGAGAGAGAGAGAGAGAGAGAGAGAGAGAGAGAGAGGAAGAGAGAGGGAGGGGAGAACCATTGTGTCACTTTTTGTCAAACATGCACACCATGGCATGGCCATTATGTCAGAGAACTGGAGACAGCGGTGGCTGGATTAAAGCCCTCGATAAAGAAGCACAGTAGCCTGGAGCAGCTCTCAGACGGCCTGAGATTCCTTGTGCTTTGTGGCAGCCGGGATGTGGGAGCGCTGGCGATCACAGCCCAATTCAAATGACTGCAGATTGGCCTCACGTTTGTGTGCATATGTACCCAGAGGGCCAGAGAGTCCAACCCAAAGTTCCACAGTGAGGATGACCGCATGGAGCCGCACGCTGGGTGTGGAGGTGCGGGAGGCACAAAGCTCTCCTACCTCCTCTTTGTTCTTCTACAAGGAATTTACAAATGTCTCCTTAGCATATTGACTGTGACGCGCCACCGACTGCTGGCAGCTCGAGTTGTGCTTTTATTTGTTTCCCTCTGTATAATTACATGCTTGCTGGCTCTTAAAAACACATTTGATACTAGAAAAGGGAAAACGCGGTAAGAGTGAGTGTGAGCCTAATCAGAAGATCTCTCGTGCTTTAAGGGGGCATGAGAGATGGCCTTCGGAAGCGATTGAACTGTAGAACTGATTCCTTGCTGCTCCGCGAATCTCAAAATGAGATTCTCAGCTGCCATTCTTGTTTTTATATATAATTATTACATCATTGGTCATTGCCAATTACCCACCCCTCCCTTATCACAATGGCCACAGATAGCTGCATGTGTTGCCAGAAACCCTTTGATGCGGCAGCTCACAGAACCTCTTGGTGAGCCTCGGTGTGCCAGGGGAAGAATGCTAACAGCCCAAACAGACACCCGCAATTAGCCGGCAGACACCTGCGACTGGGTGTTGTCACTCTACATTGGCTGGAGAGAAGAGTTAAGATGTTCCTCTCGTCCAATGGGAGCGCGGCCAGTCCTTTGGTCCTGCCGACCACGGGCCGTGGCCGGCTGTGGCTTTGCGGGAATTAGACTCTGGACCTAGCGATACGACTCAGCCTTCTTTGCCAATTGAACCACTCACAGTGGCTGTCTGGCTGACGCAGTAGTGCCCCCGCAGTTCGACTACACAACCACAGCCAAACAGCAGGGGAAAGAGATTAAGCACAGATCACAGAGTCAAACAAAGAGGAAGCCGTAACATTCTTCAGAGCCATGATGTCGTAGCCCTGGCGTGGTTCTTTAAGACCACCTCGGTCTTGGGTATGCTGGGATATTGGTTCACTTAGAGATAGGTGTTTATATTGTTATGTTGTTAAAATCATGCACTTACTCATAAAGGTTCTCCAGGACTCATATTGACATGCTCTTATTTCTGTAATATATATTTTTTTCCTTGCATGGAAATCACAAAAGGAACCACATAGTGAAATGAAATGAATTGCAATCATTTCCCACAATCGGATTATCTACTCCATGGCGCCAACATGCTCAAAGAAGAAAATGAGGCTACGTATCACTCCACGCTAGGCAAGCCGAAGCGCGCCAGCAGCTTCGGAAATAATCCTCCGCCAGCAAGGATTCATCTCCTCCTGCGAAAAATAGATAACAGCACAGCTCTATCCACCTAGATGGCATCAAACAGCAAATCTGACCATCGATACGCTGACAGAAGAGGTAAAGCGGTGACATCTAATCACCGTCCCGCTGACGAGTCATAACTCCTGCCTGGTGCGTGTCAGCCAGCCGAGTGAAGCCATTATGGAGCCCAGGCACTGGATGAGGGTTCGTGATAGAATCATTGGCCTCGTTCTGTCGGTTATAAAGAGGAACCGTAGTAATGGTCCTCTCTAAGAAGCAACTTTGTTGGCAACAAATATGTATTCCTGAGACTCAAAGATTCCAAAGAAACTAAACACCTCTAATTAGATCTGAATGTTTTTGAGGGATCCTAAACGTTTGTCAGTCGGGCATGTTGTTAACATTCATTATAATGTTAAACGTATGTGGACACCTGACCATCACCTGTTGGACGTAGTGCTCTCGTCTGGAGTTTCCCCGCCCTCATTAACAGGCTCAACTGTCTGTGAGAATTTGTGCCCGTTCAGTAAAATATGAGCTTCTGAGAGATCAGACAGTGATGTTGAAAGAGAAGACTCACAATAGATATTTCATCCCTGAGGTATTTGTCCCTGTGGTGTTCATCTCTGTGGTCTTCATCCCCGTGATGTTCGTCCCTGAGGTGTTCGTCCCTGAGGTGTTCGTCCCTGAGGTGTTCGTCCCTGAGGTGTTCGTCCTTGAGGTGTTAATCCCTGAGGTGTTCATTCTTGAGGTGTTCATCATCATTGTGGCCTGAAGGGCTGAGGTCAGGGATCCGTTTCAGACCACTAGAGTTCCTCCACACCAAACTCCACCATGACTTTCTGGACATCGATTTTTGCACAGAGACACAGTCATACTGGAAGTAGAAAAGGTCTCCTTCAGACTGTTACCACAGAGTTTGATGCATATAATTGTCTAAAATGTCTTGGTGTGCTGTAGCATTAACATTAGTCTTCACTGGAACTAACAAGCCTAGCTCAGCCCCTGAAAAACAGCCTGAGACCATTTTCCCTCCTCCACCAAACTTTACTGTTGGCACTGTGCATTCTGGGAGCCAGCGTTCTCCTGACATCCTCAGATTAATCCATCAGCCAGATAGAGAAGCGTGATTCATCACTCCAGAGGACACGGTTTCCACTGCTCCAGATTCCACAGTCGGTGTGCTTCACACCACTCGCGCTGATGCCTGACATTGTGCCCAGTGATCTTAGACTTCTGTGCATCTGCTCGTCCATGGAAACCCATTTCATCAAGGCCCAGATGCACCAGTGACGACGCGGTTCTAGCCGCTTCCAGGGGCGGTTTGGAGCTCTGCAGAGAGTGATGCAACGGAGGACGGGTGATTCTTGCACACACTCCAGCAGCCGGCAGTCCTGCTCTGTGAGTTTTGCGTGGTCTGCTGCTTCACGCTTGAACTGATGCTGCTCCTGGCTGTCTCCATTCCACAATAACCTAGCAGGTGCAGAAAGCAGCAAACTGATTTGTGGAGAAGGATGTGAACTCCTGGATACTCCACCTTTGACGCCACCAAGCCCCTCAGCCCAACTCCTTACACTGTTGCCGTTTGTCTGTGGTGTCTGCACAGCTTTGAGCTTGATTTTGTACACCTGTTAGCAGTAGAACGCATTATATATGAATGAACCCAAGAATGTCTTTGTGTAAGTGAATGTAAGCTGTAGGTTAGCAGGTTCAATTGTCTTCCCATCGTATTACTGATATTCTTTCAGATAGGGTGCAAACACACAATCTGTGGGCTCTACCCTGCGTGAGCAGACGTATACAGGTGTATTAAAGTGTCATGCACTGCATACACTGTGATTGTACATCATTGTACTCTTTGTCATCCCTGTCTGACAGCCTTTAATAGATCCACATTTCTTCATTCATACCAGGAAATCTCAGTACTGTGTGCTGGTGTTTAACATACATCGCACTGAGCTACTGGTGTCTTATCTGTTTCTGAAACATTTATGGTGTGATGCGAGAAAGCATCTCGTGTCTTTGCTGTGTTTGATTTCAAACAGAGATGTAGCAACCCAGTCTCACGAGGACGCATTCCCACCAGGACCGGACCTCGTGCTGTTATTTTTCTCAGCGAGGTGTTTTTTTTTCTCTCTCTCTCTCTCGCTCCCCTCCTTTGTCTCTCATGTACGATGGTGAATGTCACGCGCTCCACCGTACTCTTCCTCTCCAGTCACCTTGAGGAAGAGGAAGATGACAGGGGAGGGAATCGCAAAGCCTCTTTCAGCAGGCAGAACAACCGGCAGTGAAATTTGTTCTCATGTTCTTATGTTAGTCACAGGACGGCGTGTGAAAAGCCGGCATCATGTTTGTGATGAAATATGAACCATGTGAAAGTGAAGAGTGGTGTTGTGAGGGTGGGGCTCTTCCGTGGGTTTCTGAATGGGGGTGATGGTGTAATAACACGTACTCCATCTTCTCTTTCCTTCTACCTTCTCAGGAGCTCCCGAGGCCATACCAGGTAGAGCTGTTGCTTCTCCAACTGTTCAACCAGTATTACATTCTGTCTGTTCCCATTTGTGCATGTGTGTCTGTTTTTGTGTGTGTGTGTGTGTGTGTGTGTGTGTGTGTGTGTGTGTGTGTGTGTGTGTGTGTGTGTGTGTGTCGAATTGTTATTAGTCTGTGCATGGTTGGCTGTTCTAATGCATGCTAATGACACCCAGTAACTTGATGTATACCAGTCTACACCAGTGGTCTTACTGACACCCAGTCTACACCAGTGGTCTTACTGACACCAGTGGCCTGATGTATACCAGTCTACACCAGTGGTCTTACTGACACCAGTTGCCTGATGTATACCAGTCTACACCAGTGGTCTTACTGACACCAGTGGCCTGATGTATACCAGTCTACACCAGTGGTCTTACTGACACCAGTTGCCTGATGTATACCAGTCTACACCAGTGGTCTTACTGACACCAGTGGCCTGATGTATACCAGTCTACACCAGTGGTCTTACTGACACCAGTTGCCTGATGTATACCAGTCTACACCAGTGGTCTTACTGACACCAGTGGCCTGATGTATACCAGTCTACACCAGTGGTCTTACTGACACCAGTTGCCTGATGTATACCAGTCTACACCAGTGGTCTTACTGACACCAGTTGCCTGATGTATACCAGTCTACACCAGTGGTCTTACTGACACCAGTGGCCTGATGTATACCAGTCTACACCAGTGGTCTTACTGACACCAGTTGCCTGATGTATACCAGTCTACACCAGTGGTCTTACTGACACCAGTGGCCTGATGTATACCAGTCTACACCAGTGGTCTTACTGACACCAGTTGCCTGATGTATACCAGTCTACACCAGTGGTCTTACTGACACCAGTTGCCTGATGTATACCAGTCTACACTAGTGGTCTTCCAATGCAAAAAGGATTCTGGCTGATGCGTAAATGTCAGTGTCTCCTCTTAGTACGCTGTGATTTCGTTCATATTGGTGAAGAAGGCAGGTGGTCTCAGGAACTGTTAGCAAACACCTCTGAATAAGCCGGTATTGGTGGGACCAGGTTTGGGCTGGAGCGGCCCAGACTGGCATGACAGCACGGCTGCAGGAAACCGGAGGAAAGAACGTGTTTCTGCCGAGGAGACGTGAGAGAAGGAAAGGTGCGATTTAAACAGCAGAGGCTTCCTTAACAATTCAGACATATAAAACCTATTCAGAACAGTTCCTTCACAGTAACCATAGCTGTGATGCAAGAGATTCACAACCCCTCCCACACACTCTCCGTCGCGGCTTCTCTGGGAGTGCTTTCTGCGTCTCTCCACCAAGTTCGGTTAAAAAATAAGAAAGAAAGAATGAATAAACACCTCCTGCACAAGGACAAATGTATTCCAACTTTGCATGGCACACATGAATAGGTCCAATTCAACAGCGGGAGTCAGCAATGAACAGAACGGGCCGAGAACCATTTCCTTTCCGGAATGTTCTCCGTTTACAGTAGTTGTCACTACTGAAAGGTTCAGGGATGGTCTCCACATCTCAGGCATGAACTGGGAGGCATGTAGACGTCCTCCGTGCCGTCGTGTCTTTGAACGTGAAGGACGGGTTCACCTTTTCCTCACCCCTAGCACGGAGGCGAGCGCTGGTGTGAAATCCCGGATGAGAAACTGGGATCTGCAATCCCAGCAAATCCCGACCGGCTGGCACACGGTGCTCCGCTCACTGTGCGTTTGAAGGCACCTGAGTTGATGATAAATCACAACAAATCACAGAAATTGCTTTTCAGACGTGTATACGCTAGACCACTTTAATAAGATACCACAGTACAATCAATTTGTATTATCGTGGAGCATATTTGAGGAAATAAACAAAACCCGAGTCTTTAAAATCAATGTCAGATAACGAACACTCTCGTGGAAACATTTAGTCCACATGGGATTAATACTTAAAAAATAGAAAAAGGGACCGATGAAACAGATGTTTAATGAAAGCTCTCATGTATTAGTCATTTTTCACATGGCACTCTATTATACAATTAATTTATTACTTTTCCTTTGAGAGTGACTGAGTCAGCAGTCACATTTAAATCGAATCTGTTCAAACTGCATTTATGACTGCACAGACGATCTGGATCTCATTACATCCTTGTTGAATGTACAATGTGTCGATCGCAAAAAAAATTCAGTTAAGTCTGGAGATCCAGAATTGGGACACGTTGTATTCAATTTTTACATTTACGCAACGCTCCCGTTATCGGCGGTGTAACAAACGGCTCCGCTAATCCTTGGATCGCAGCAGACTGAGAGCAGACGTGCGGAGCCTCGTAGCTGTGGGACGTGGGGAGATGAGAGCTCAAACAGCAGCTCCCTCCTCTGAGGACGGCGTGTTGATGGGGAGTGTGCCCCCCCACACACACACACACTTCCATTCCAATCTCTGGGGGTCTTGTACACAGCTCACCTGACCCTTGACCCCTCTCTGTATCCCTTCATCCATCTGACGATGAATCCAGGCCAACACTCGCCCCTCCAGCCCGGGGCCAGAGCCGCTGGTCACACTGCACCGAGCTGACAGTCCAGAAGAGGCTTTTTCTCCACAGCCCGCTGCTAAAAAAGAAACATTGCAGTGGGAGCCCTGCTGCGAACAGGCAAAGGCAACACTCGCTCCCAAAGGATCCCCTCTTCTCTCCAGCAGTTTAACTTACTAATTAACGCCGCTCTATGTATAGTGCTCCTCCACCAGCAAGTCTTACTAAATCTACGGCGCGTATTGACACAGCGTCGTCGTCTGTTATGCACACCGGTTCCGATCAGCTCCCGTTCTTTCCAACGGAGAGCGGAAGGCAACGCAGGCGTGTTTGTTTTCGAGTGTTTACGGAGTGCACTCGCTGTGGGGGCCCCACTCGGGCGTGGAGAGCCCCACTCCATCTCTGAGGATGTGGGCGGTACCGCCGGTGGCCCGGAGCCCGTGACGGCGTGGGGAGGAGGGCCGGATTGGTGTGTACGAGGCAGGGGAGACGGGCACTGCTGGGGTGTTGGGCGCTTGCGCTGTGCACGGCTGCATCTCGCTGGACTCATGGATAATGTATACAAGCTGAACGCTGATTAACCCACTGATACATCTGGGGAGGTCGAATACCCTGTACACGCGCCCTGCACAGTCCTGACAGACACCAGTCGATCATGGGCCGTTCTTAAGGGATAGGCAGGATAGGTTTGCTGCTCGCAACCTATACATTAATAAAAATGCCTCCCATTGCTTATAATCATGTGTTACACGCTCATCAATAGCCAGGGCACGGAGGAACCCAGCTCACTGGGTTTATACATAGTCCAGTAGGGTGATCCTTTAAGCCTGAAAAACCATAGATAAAGCTCCTTTTGAAAAGAAACTCAAACGTGTCTTTTGATGTTCTACCAAGTAACAACTGCGCTTCCAATGCTGCTTTATTGGCTATTTTTGTGTGCGCAAGTTTACAAATGGTTTGCATGTAGACCAGAATGGCAGGTTGACCTGTCCTTTATAATCTAGCCAAGCTCTACGTGCAGAGAGGAAGGGTGCGTGTGCACAGGGCAACGTGGCACCACAACGCATTCAAACACATTCAATCTGTGATCACGTAAGCTGCGATGACTCCAACGCAGACGTGACATTAAGGCCTTCTGTTATGCAAAACATTTTCTGAATAAATAGCTCTAAAATACAAAAGATGCGCGTGACTACAATGTGAGCTTACCGTTTTCAGAAAGCAGACGTACAGGGGGATTTGAAGGCATAAACCACTGCTCCTCTGGACGCTGTTTACACTTCATAAGAAGATGAAGAAGGATGGTGATTTTCTCAACGCTAAAGCCGTCACACAGATGTGTTATGCACAATTATAAATGATGTAAAACAACAATTTTAATAAGGTAGTCCATGGCTTAAAAATAGCAAACTTATCCTTTAAATGTAGAGCCAGTGAGGATTAACCAAAGCCTAAATTATATCCTTCTTCATTCATCTAAATATCATGGATCACCCTTACCGAGGACAAATGCTTTTGGCAGGTCAATAATTCAGTGGTTTTTAAAGAGAACAGAAATATTACAGGTTTCATTGGATTTGTTCTCCGGAATATTCCATTTCCCCAGCGAGCGCAGGGTTGAAGCCCTTCCCTGAGACTCTGACAGCCTTTCAAACCAGGCCTGGAGGATTTTTTTAAAGCTTTTTTTCTTTCTTTACGTGCTGGGCAAGTCTGGCAGGGTGAAGCCCAGCATCACGGACGTTTAACCTCAGGCGCGGTCACGGTTTGGAGCTGTACGGCACATCCCACGTGTCACCGACCCCCTCTGGCTGGCGGCGGCCGCTGACGCCTCCACGTGGGGCCCGAGCGCGGTTATCAGCAGCGCTCGCACGCGCCAGCGGTGGTGATGTTTACTTCTGCTGTTGCTGTCGTTGCTTTCTTCCGTGGCTGCGCTGAGACCTGGCCCGGCATGGCTGAATCCAGTTAGGTCGGCTGTCTCTACCTATCGAAGAAGGAAAATTGAGACGCTTTTGTAGTCTCCGTAAATATCAAGGGGGGTTAGAGGTGACTGATTGCTCAGCCATGCAAATTTGCATTGGGTGTTTTCTTACAGCCCACGTGAAGGGGTGCGTTCTGCAGGCGCACGAGCCATTTGAAAACATTCCCCGGTATTTTTCATGCCTCTCAGCTCTGGGGATGTAAATATAGAACAAGGTGACTTTTGCTTTTTCACTGTCTTCACCTGGGAGGCATAACAGAATTCAGTTGTGAATGTAAACTGGAATGATTGAGTGTGATGCTGGTTCTAATTAGCAAGTATTGTATGCTTGAAGGGAACTGCATCAGATTTTGTGTGTGAGTAGGTGGGTTGGTGGTGTGTGTGTGTGTGTGTGTGTGTGTGTGTGTGTGTGTGTGTGTGTGTGTGTACGTGCTTAACAGGGCAGGGCAGTATTATGCCATGGGAAGCTTACAGTTGATTGCCAGTCTCCATCACCATGCGTTTAGATGGAGAGGTCTGATAAAGTTTTGCCGTGAGCAGCAATTACCAAGCGTCTGCCAGCTTCGATCTGCAGCGCGGTAGTCCAGCTGTTCTACGCTCTCCCACTATACACTGCACTAAAATCGATACATCCATATCCACCCCTGAGACAGAGGCGTTTTTACATTGCATGTGTGGTTTCCATTAGACGGTGTTTTTTGTTCTGTCTCCTCTTACCCCCGTGCAGAGCACAATGTGTGTTTCCATTTCAGTTTAAGTTTACAGTGTGCATGAATGTTGTGATTTTTTGATTTCATACCATGCGTGTAGGTGCTCGGCTGTTCGCACGGATGTGATACCGGTGATGTTGCCCCCCCCACGCTGCACTAGCTGGTGTGAACCCATCCTGAATCCTGAGAGCTTTCATTTTTGTTCTGCTCCACGGAGTCAGAGTGCAGCGTGTGTGTGTGCTGCCATAACAAATCACAAGGTGGTAAATCCATCACTCCACAACCTGCTCGTTGGCGTGTCTTAGAAATCACCATAGTGACGCTTGGCCGTTTGACCAGTGTCAGATTAACGTCAGACTGAATCTATGGAAAAAAACACAAAAGAATCTCTGATGATTCAGGACTGATTGATTCACGCTGTGTTTTCACACCAGTTTGTTGTGTTGTGTGAACCCTGGTTGTGCGTCTCCAGTAAGAAGGTCCTGGCTCGTCCTCCTTTGTCTCTGCAGCGCAGGGTCAGAACCTGGTGACGGGGAACGTGTCTGTGATCGAGGGCGAGACGGCCACCATCAGCTGTCGTGTGAAGAACAACGACGACTCGGTCATCCAGCTGCTCAACCCCAACAGACAGACCATCTACTTCAGAGACGTCAGGCGTAAGACCTCCTACCGTCCAGCTTTTATTCTCACGTTGCTCATGAGATGTTTACAGCATGCACAACTGTAAAGGAGCAATCACGGTGCTGGGTTTTCGTTTTGACTGAACCACCGTTCCGGTATCTGCTGAGAAGAATGAGCGGGTTTTTGTTTTGTTTGTTTTTTTTTTTTTCCAGCCTTGTGCAGTTTGTCCCTGGATTTCTTAAACCCAGCCTTGGTCCAAAGCTCTTTGTATTACGGAGAAGTGCAGCAAGGCATGGCATTGTTGACGACGTCCTTCCAACAACTGAGTGACAACATGTAATTGTGTTAGCCTGATTAGAGCACTCCGAACGGTCCATTTACATTCTGGCCTTGAGATTGTTTAGGTCCTTGTTGGCACGCCGTACGCAAAGCATATAATCACGCCGTCTCTGCCTAATAAGCACCCTGATGAGATGCTAAGTGATGGCCTGACCAGTAATCAGTGTCTGCTTTAGCCAGTAAGAGGGAGGTTCCTGCCACTGTGGTGCCTCTCCTAGTGCCCTCTGGGTAACTGGCAGTAGTGCTGGTGTGTTCTTGAGGTCCCGGTCCGGGTTTTTTGTTTGTGTTTTTTTGTTTGGTTTTCCTCACCCTCTCGGCTCCTGGAGGTCAGCGCTGTGGTTTGTCTCCTGGTCATTCCCAGAGTCCTGCGCAAACGCGAGGAGAGAGACTGTGCTGTTTGTGCACCTGAACTGTGGCACAATCTTCCTCTCGATTTCAGACTTCCAGATTACACCTCCTCTCCTCAGAGACATTTATATCTTTATCCTTCACGAGCTGTGATCATGCGTAGTGCGCTAAATTGTGTGGATATGAGCTACTTTGTTCATTTTGCCTTTAACTATTTAAATGTTCGGTTTTATTTGAACATATCGTGAAGCTCTTTGTAGCCATGCCTTAGAAAATAACTATATAAATAAAGTTCATTGATTGATTTTACGTTATGTGGCGTTTCCACTGTGAGCCTGTAGGTTTTGTGGTGAAGGCTATTATGAATATTATGATGATGACCCACTCATGTGATGTCTCCTTTTGTTTTGCTCAACCAATGAAATTAAGATAAAACCTGAAAGATGTTTTCTTATTAATTATGTATTACCATATGCCATACTATTTTTTTTTCAACTGTTTGGTTTTTTCTCTCCCTTGAGATGCTGCCTTACAATGAAGAGAAAAACGTGTTTGTTTACACTCTATGGTTACAGAGAAGCGTCAGCTAGGGACGGGTGCAGTCTGAATTATATTATCTTGGATTATGATGGTGCTTTTTTTTCTTCTGCTCTTATGAAAGCAAAAGAAGAAATTGTTAAGAGATCAGGTTACATTTTTGTCACGTTTTTATCTGAAATCTAATTAATGTGTCTTAGTGTTACGTAAGTCTCCTACTGGGCATATTTCAGTGCCAATTATGTCTGACAAGAGCTCGTCACCTCAGTTTCCTCCTAACAGGGAGAGAGAGGAGAGGGGAGAGAGAAGGGAGAGAGAGGGGAGAGAGGCACACCCGTCCTGAGCCCCAGGCTCCGACATTCGGACTGGGGTTGGGACTGGTGGGTTGCTCCATCTTCGCTCTCTTTAGTGCTATAATGTATTATTCTGTCTAATGTTTACTGGGCTGCTAGCTCTGTGTTTGTGGGAAGTGTGGCCTCTTGAACAATTCATAGACTTAACCCTTCAGCGCAGACGGCACATGCAGCGTGTGGAGGTGAAGAGTGGTCGTGAGCAGCTGCCATGATGGCTCGCTCTGCTGATTTCCACACCAGCACTGGGGAGTGTCACTGAGTGTCAGAGAACAGCAGTTCCCTTAAACAGTCACTGCCGTGACATGTTACAGAGGCGATTAAAACACAAGGGCTTTTAAAATGCCAAGCTGAAAATCACTCTCCCTCCCAAAACTACTGCTTACATCCCCGCTGATGAAATGGTGCGTCAAATCAAGACACCACTTCATAAAGAGCAGTTCAGAAACCATTCTGTCTTCCACTGATGCTGTAATTCTAATCAACCTGCGTGCCAGTGTGGCGTGCTACGTAGCTACTCTCTTTCCTCAAGCTAACCCCCTTCTGTGTGCACTACCATGTAACGCGTCTACTTTCATGTCTTGGGTTTTGATTTTCAGAAAGGGAGTGTGGTGTGGGTGGGGGTGACTGTCACACGGCACAGCCGGCTGGGATACGAAAGCAATCAAATCCACTTACTGTCTGCCACTTACAGAGTGCTTTGCCTGTAAATCTCTAATGCACTGTAATGATCCTAGAAAATATATGTATTTATCGCATGGCTGTGTTTCGCTCTTGCCCTCTGATCCTTCTTCTGTGGATGTATTAGATTAATGCAGCCAACATGTTCTTACCGTTTCCTTCAGACATTCAGCGCGGGTGGTGGCCCAGGTAGCACCTGCCAGCACACAGAATGCCTCATGTCGATGGCGATTGAATTCTGCACATGGCAAGAGTTGTTTATTTTCATTCCCCGGTTCCTCCACAAGATTCAGCGAGCTCCTTTCAGGGTGAAAACGTCCACTGTCTCTTCAAACTAGGGAATGAAGTGCTAGTTCTTAACATAAGTGCTCAGAACTGGCCATCAAGATTCTCAGCTAGAATTCCTACAGAGTTCTGCGGCTGCTCTCTGAGCCTGTTGGACAGAAGATCCTTGTTCTCCTCAGACCAAAGCCAAGCCTTTGCTCTTTGGCTTTCTGCTCTTGACTCTGTGGTTCCAGACCCCTCCCACGTCTCACCCCTCCCAACCCTGACGTTCTAACTCTTCCTGCTTGTGTTTTCCAGCCCTGAAGGACAGCCGCTTTCAGCTGGTTAACTTCTCCGACAACGAGCTGCGTGTCTCGCTGTCCAACGTGACGCTGGCGGACGAGGGACGGTACGTGTGTCAGCTCTACACCGACCCCCCACAGGAGGCCTACGCAGACATCACTGTCCTGGGTACGCCCAAACACTGCTGCGAATGCTAAAATCATGATTATTGATTTCCCTCATTGATCCTTTCAGTCAATTGAACCCGTCTAATTGAATCCCGCCATGACACAATATCAACCAATTACCCCCATGCCGTTTCCAATAACATGGGCGAAGAAAAGAGGAACAGATGTCGAGTTATTGATATTGGCGGTCTGATTTTGGCAGCTGCATTGACCGTATTTTTTTCAGGTGCTGAAAGGCTCCATCCAGCGATTAGTTTTTTTTTTTTTTGTTTGTTTGTTTTATTTTTATTTGATTGTTTATGTTGTTGTTTGGAGGATTATTACGACCGAACACGCTAGGGAGCTGAGCTTGGTCCGTCGAACGATACGTAGGGCTGTTTACAGTCGCACCACGGCCGCAAACTGCAGGACGCACAAGCGCAGAGTCTGATAGCAGATAAAACGCTCGGGGGGGGTGGGGGTATGGTTGGGGGGGGGGGGGGTATGGTGGGGGGGGGGGGGGGGGGTATGGTTGGGGGGGGGGGTATGGTGGGGGGGGGGGTATGGTTGGGGGGGGGGGGGGGGTATGGTTGGGGGGGGGGGGGGGGGAGCGGCCCCTTATCGAGAAGGAAGTCACAGCTACACGAGGGGGAAGGCACTGCACGGGCGAAATGTGCCACTAGTGCTCAGCATGGGGAAGAGGAAACCCAAACATGGCAGATACGCAGGAGAGAAACATACAAACAGGTCTGAGCTGTGCTGTATGGACACAGGCCAACCACGAGACGGAGAATGAGAATAATTTCAAGGTTGAGAAGTGATTACTGCTATCATAGGTCCTCTGGCGTAGAAAGCTTTTAGAACTGTTCGATAAGATCTCTCGCTGTAGATGATTGTGGAATACAACACTCTAAGTGTTTGAGACATCATCTCATCTTAGCCATTGTCAGACCCACACGTAAAAAAAAACTAGCAATTTGAGACAAAGGCATAGGATTCTTACTTTAAGATGACTAAGATTCACACATATTCATTGCATGTCCTATAGTGCCTTTAAAAGCCATGAGGCCACAAGCTTTTTGGTAGATCTCGGCGAATGTGCAGTAGACGTGTAAGCGGTTGTGTAAGCAGATCCAGATGGAGATCCAGCCGAAGGAATCCGAGAGTCCCGCCGCTTATCCCGCCGTTGTTTACGCTCTTCCAGTTCCGCCAGGCAGCCCTATCATCGAGACCCGCGAGAACGTGGTGAGCGAGGGCAACGAGACGGAGATGACGTGCATCGCCATGGGCAGCAAGCCCGCCTCCAGCATCATGTGGATGAAAGGGGACATAATCCTGCAAGGTCCGATTCCCACCTCACACACCCGGCGTCGGCATCGGTTCTGATCAGGCTGCGTCCGACCGCTCTCTTCCAGCCGGTCCGCACCTTCCCACTCTCAGTCCCGGGATGATTTTTAATTACGCCCTAACGAGGCTTTGATGAGACGTGAGGAAGAGTGGGGAGATGGGGGGGATGTGTGTCGGAGGAGTTTTGGTGTTTGTTGTTGGTGGGGGTGTTTTTCAGCAGCCTTTAAATAAGTAGTTTTAAATGAACTCCAGCTGTTTCCCTCCTACACACCCACAATTGCCCACATATTAGCTGCTACTGGTTGAGGCCATGCAGATAAAGCAAACCCAGTCCTGGGTATCTTCCTCCAGAGTCTTCCTCCATCCATCAATGGGGAGGCGATGGCCCCGGTGGCTGAAGCATTTATTCCAACGCTTTAATGGCAAAAACAGAGCAAACCCAGCTAGGTGACAGCTTTTAGCACGCACCTTACCAAGAGTCAGCACTGGAAATAAAAGTCATTTTTTAATCAGCAGGATCTGGCCTGACTGACTCTGTCTTGGCGCTTGAGTAAACATCTACTCTCAGTGTGACACAAACTCTGATTGCAGTTGATCAGATGCACTTGTCTCCGAGTTCAACAGCGGTCCCCTGTGCACACAGGTTTGTTAGCCACCACGGAGATGCCATAAGGTTTCACCAGGGTGCTCGCTGCTGATTTAAAAAATTAAATAATATCTAGAAAGTGCAGGCTGTGATAGGCGGAGGAAAGCTTTGTGGCCAGAGTAGTGTTGAGTCTTCTGGCTGTCGGGCTCAGAGCTGCGTTGGAGGTCAGTGCTGGCCTATAATTATTTCTCTACTTCATTAGGTCCAAGTAAACCATCATCTTTCACACAGCAATTAGTTCTGTGCTTTCTGAGCAGCCGTGCAGCCGTGTTAGGGAGACGCTGGCCGTGTTGGGGAGACGCTGGCCGTGTTGGGGAGGCGCTGGCCTCCACACCGTGCTCTGTTGTGCTGCGTCTGACCGCGAGACCCAGATGAGTTCATGACAACGCCTTCGTGATGGTCCCATGGATGTGCGTACGGCAACGTGAACACCGCCACCTTGAAATGCGGAGAGTTCAGAGAAAACCAACCCACACGAGCCGCACAGTTCACGACTGAGATACAGCATGTCGTACATAACCAGAGTGCCGTAGTCACAGTAGTCGCAGGGATCCATTTTATCACCCTAACCCCAGATGATATGATGTAACTGTGGCGTGCATGTCACAGTAAGTATACTGAGCACGACAGTGAGGAGACTGTCTGCCACTTTAAATGAATGTAAGGTTTGTCCAGAGGTGATGGATTATTTCTCAAAGACCTTCACTCTACCCCATGGGAATTGGGAGTTATTATGAGTAGGTCAGGATGGAGAGAGGTACTGAGAGACAGAAAGGGAGAGAGAGAGAGGAAGGGAGAGAGAGAGCTCTCGTTATGGCCGCCGTGTCATTCTCGTGTTTTCTCCCAGGTGAGGAGGCGGTCGAGGAGACGTATGACAGGATGTTCACCGTTACCAGCCGACTCCGGCTCACCGTCTCCAAGGAGGACGATGGAGTGCCTGTTTTCTGCATCGTTGACCACCCGGCCGTGAAGGACGTCCAGGCGCAGAAATACCTGGAAGTTCAGTGTGAGTGATCCACCCAGAGTTCTTCACCACAGTAGGCCAGCACAGACCTGCAGCAGACATATGCAGAAGGTCTCCTTTCTGATTGGACATTGCAGTAAATAAATCAAAGACAGACAATGTGGATACCACATAAGACCAAAAAAGACTCTTATTTTGTTGTAAGACATGAACCTGGGCCGAGTCCTGCTTAATTAAACCAGGTTTTGTCTTGTTATGCCTCCGTGTGATAACGCCGGTCTCTAAATAGCGCAGTAATTCAGCGTGATGAGTGTCCGTTATTGCACCACAAGTCCTGGAAAGCTTGGCCTAACCTTTCATAATCTTTGCAGAATATTAATTTATTCAGACTGCCAACTGCTCCCTCTGCTCTTGGTGAGGAAGATGGACGGGATCAGGCCGATTGTAAAGAGCTTGACATTTTGACAAACACAGATAAAGAAGAAGGAGAATGCACTACTGTTGAATAGACTGTTTGAATTCAAGACAGTGTGCTGGACTTCTTCATATCTTAGTCGGGTTAAAGGTTTACTACAGAAACACGTTCAGCTTGGCATATGTCTCACTGTTTCTTCTTAAAGGCCCACAGTTACGGTAATGTTATAGATTTAGAAAAATGCAATCTGAACGAAGATCTCTACTGAACATTCCCGTGGATAAATGAAACCAAGCAGATTAAGTAAGGAAGTAAAATGAATTAGTGAAGTGCTAATGGAATTCTTCACGAATATGATTAAAGATGTTTCTAATTGGACTAACAGACTAATTATTACCGTGACACCTAAAGATGGGGAGAAGAGAGGAGTTATGGATACGTTGGAGATACGTGGCTTCCCCTAGTCTGGTGCCTCACGCCCTGAGCTCCTCTGGTTAACAGATAAACCGGAAGTGAAGATTGTAGTGGAGTTTCCTGACGGCCTGACCAGAGAAGGAGAGAACCTTGAACTGACATGTCAAGCCAAGGGCAAACCACAGTGAGTCGACATCTCTTACCTGCTTTCTTAAAACTGATAACACATTTTATTAAAATAATGTCCTCTCAAGCTTTTTCAGTTGCAGTATTTGAGTTTTAAACAAACTAATTTGTCATGGAAGCCACTTATTTGAGCTTGATGCCTTGCTCAAAACAGTTTATAAGGTTCCCACTTAATGTCACTTTGGATTTAGACTGTGATATAGTAGCATGTGAAAATACCACTGTGGAGTATATGCATGTTTTCGTTGAAAAGGCACAACTAGTTGAACACGCTTAGTTGTTGATTTTCTTTCTGTGGTGGCAAAGTTGAACGAGTGCTCCTCATTATCCACTCTTCCTCTCCCACTCCCTCTCTCCTCTCTCTCTATCACTTTCTCTGTCTCCCTTTCCCACAAATACAGTCTCTCTCTCTCTTTCTCTCTCACTCTCCCACTTTCTCTTTCTCTCTTCTCTCCCTGTCTCCCTCTCTCCCACTAACTCTCACTCTCTCCTTCTCTCCCTCTCCCACTAACTCTCTCTCCCTCTCTCCTCCCCCTCTCTCTCAGACGGGATGTTGACACAGAGATCTCTACATCATCATTGTGTTGTTTTTCAGGCCTCATCAGATTAACTGGTTCAAAGTGGATGATGATGTGCCCTCCCACGCTGTCATCACAGGCTCGGATCTCTTCATCGAGAACCTTAACAAGTCCTACAACGGGACGTATCGCTGTGTGGCATCCAATCTAGTAGGAGAAGCATATGATGACTACATCCTCTACGTGTACGGTGGGTATCCAGCTGTGGCATGTTTCTTTAACCCCAAACTTCACATGCTACATATAGGTTGTTCATGTAGGCAGATTCTTCTTCTTCTTGAAGCTCTCAGACTTGTGGTTTGTACCTCCACACCCATTTTCCACTTCAGGGAGCAATACTTCCCATTTAATGTCATAATATTTCTTGTACAAGAAGTCAGAGTTGTGTCTGAATTATTCAGTGCTGTTACTTTTACACCAGATAGCTTTTGTATTCTACACTATTAGTCTTGTGTGCACATCAGTTGCCAATCTCTGGGTGTTCCTCCGTCTTCAGTGAGGGTTTCAGTTCTCAGCCTGAATGGCCAACATTTCTGTCGTTTCTGAAGCCTCACTGGTGGAAATGAAAGAAGATTCTGGAAGCTGCTAGAATCACGTGTGCTTTAACGGGAGTGTGGGTGACGTGACCCAGCCACCAATCTGCATGACACGTCAGCGGAGACGCTGGTGATGACAGGTTCTCCTGTAAAACACGGGCTTGCGACCTGGAGTGACATCACAGCTCACTAACCCTCAGGGGCCTGCAATATTATACGTAGGATTTCTCTTTAAAAGAGATGAAATTATTTACCATGACCAATGATATATACACTATATTGCCAAAAGTATTCGCTCACCCATCTAAATTATCGGAGTCAGGTGTCCCAATCACTTCCATGGCCACGGGTGTATAAAATTAAGCACCTAGGCATGCAGACTGTTTTTACTAACATTTGTGAAAGAATGGGTCACTCTCAGGAGCTCAGTGAATTCCAGCGTTAAACTGTGATAGGATGCCACCTGTGCATCAAATCCAGTCGTGAAACTTCCTCACTCCTAAATATTCCACAGTCAACTGTATTATAAGAAAATGGAAGTGTTTGGGAATGACAGCAACTCAGTCATGAAGTGGTAGGACACGTAAACCGACGGAGCAGGGTCAGCGGATACTGAAGTGCATAGTGTGAAGAGGTCGCCAACTTTCTGCAGAGTCAATCACTACAGACATCCAAACTTCACGTGGCCTTCAGATTAGCTCAAGAACAGTGCGCAGAGAGCTTCATGGAATGGGTTTCCATGGTTGAGCAGCTGCATCCAAGCCAGACATCACCAAGTACAATGCAAAGCATCGGATGCACTAGTGTAAAGCACACCACTGGACTCTAAAGTTTGGTGGAGGGGGGATTATGGTGTGGGGTTGTTTTTCAGGAGCTGGGATTGGCCTCTTAGTTCCAGTGAAAGGAACTCTAAATGCTTCAGCATACCAAGACATTTTGGACAATTCCATGATCCCAACTTTGTGGGAACAGTTTGGAGCTGGCCCCTTCCTCTTCCAACATGACTGTGCACCAGTGCACAAAGCAAGGTCCATAAAGACATGGATGGGGTGTGGATTAACTTGACTGGCCTGCACAGAGTCCTGACCTCAACCTGATAGAACACCTTTGGGATGAATTAGAGCTGAGACTGAGAGCCAGACCTTCTCGTCCAACATCAGTATGTGAACTCACAAATGCATTTCTGAAATAATGGTTAAAAATCCCCATGAACACACACCTGAACTTTGTGGCCAACCTTCCCAGAAGAGTTGAAGCTGTTCTAGCTGTAAAGGGTGGACCAATGTCATATTGAACATATGGATTGGGTATGGGATGTCACTTAAGCTCATATGTGAGTCAAGGAAGGTGAGTGAATACTTTTGGTTTATGTCTCAGGGATGGTTCTAAGAAACACCCTGACTGACCCTGACCTGCTGACCCTGACCTTGACCTGACCTGCTGACTCCTGCAATACATTTTGATATGTTTTCAGCAAGTAAGAATTTCAAAATTTCACTCATCACAAGAGTTAATTCAGTACACAACATGGACAATTACATTACGGTTGGCTTCATGTGCGTTTATTGTTTGTCAGTAAAAGCCTTTGTAAGTTTCTTTTGCCTTAGGGGAGGCCACCAAAACAAAGCAGCAGTGTCTCGTCTGCACGTCTCTAAATCAATTTAGTAAGCGGCTGCAAAACATGACACACCTCCAAGGGCACACCTCTAACAAGCGCTGGGGCGTCCTGGAGTCTATTAACCGTGGGCCCTCTGTATTCCTCTATGGTAGGTCAAAGTTGCCTGGATACGGGGGGGGGGGGGGGGGGGGGGGGGGGGGCAGTGGAGGAAGAGGGGGGGGGGGGGGGGAGTGAATCACTAGACAGACAGGCTTGTCTGTTTACTTGTATGTGCCGCCTGTTACTGTTTCCAAAACCTGCCGAAATATATATATGATTTTTTTTCCTTAAGAAACGACTGCAGCGTCTGGCTTTGCATTCCATTTGTGAGCTAACAAATGAGACGTGTCTTATATGAGAGTGAAATGTGAAATGCAACACGTGTCCTGCTGCTGGTAGTAGCCGACGGCACACGCGCTGTCCCATTTCACACACGCGTGTGGCGAGCACTCTGAAGACACGCGGTGGTAATGACAGTCCAACGGTCCCACGTGGCCCTAGCGTAATCCAGGAGGTCTCTGGTCTAAACCCGGCGGATACGTGCGGTCAGTTTGCCCTTCGCTGAGGCACTAATCCTGAAGCTCTCACAGCCTGACTGCCATTGCATCAAGTTAATGTAAAAGTCACTTTAGAGAGAAGAAAAGAAATCTAACACGGTAGCTCGTTCGGAGGAAAGACACAGTGTGCATCTACTTAACTGCTGTACTTACTCTGATACTGAGGCCATGCTGGACTAGGCAGCTGGTCTCCAGGACGTGATCTCCACACCACTAAACAGCTCACGCACTCACGTCTGACCACTGGGTCCCCGAAGGCCACCGACGCTGTAGGCTGTGTGAACCTGACCTGAGGTCAGTCTGCATGGACTTTAGAGGTCAGTCTGCATGAACCAGATATACGGGGATTGGTTGCATGTGGTTACTGAGGGTAAATCAGTATGTGTGTTGGTTCAGTACACTGTGGGGTAAAGGTTGGAACTGCCTTGACACTATGAGCTAGACGTGCTGGGTGAGTCTCTGGGGTTTGGATCTGATGTCAAGGAAGCCTTCCTCTGGACTGTATACTGATCACTGGATGGTTGCGTGATTAAGATTAAGAAGATTGTATTAGTCCTGAAAATTCAAATGTTTCCTCTGTGGTTGGTGTGTCTACACAGACTCTACACTAGACTCTACACAAAACTCTACACCAGACTATACACCAGACTATACACTAGACACTACACTACACACTACACACCACACTACACTTTACACCAAACTCTACACAGACTCTACACTAGACACTACACAGACTCTACACCCGACCAGACTCTACACAGAATCTACACTAGACTCTACACCCGACCAGACTCTACACTAGACTCTACACTAGACTCTACACAGACTCTACACTAGAATCTACACTAGCTTCTACACAGACTCTACACCAGACTCTACACCAGATTCTACACATTTCTACACTGTGATTCCACACATCAGACTATTAGAAAGATTATGCAGTGCTAATAATTAGCAAGGAGACTCAAAAATGGAAAATAAAACCGACAGACATCAAGACGTCAGGCAGCGATCAGCGTCATGGGTCCACCTCCGCAAGCGTGTCATAATGTCATAATGATCAGCCTCTGTCATAACGATCTTGCGTGTCATAACGATCTTCCTCCTGGGGCAAGTTTGGCCAGAGGAAGAGGAGGGTTGTTTGAAAGGCTCCGTGATTTGTTACGTCTCAGCTGCTCAGTGGCTTCCAGGAAATGACACGAGCGATGTTTTGCTCTTGAGTGAGCGTGCTGGTCCACGAACGGTTCAACGGAGCGTGAGGGCCATAACTTAACACAGAGGTTTCTCTGACTTATAGCTCGGGTGGAGGACAAAGACATGGTTTATTTCACCATGAGATGAGAAAAAGTAACACCAGTGCCAGTCGTGAATCACCCACCACACTAGAACCATCATGGACACAAGAGTTTACAGCTGTAGCTCCTATAGACTCTAATAGTACGTTAGTAGGAACAATGGCCACTCAGAAACCTTTTAATGTCAGTGCAAATGAATTTAATTACCTCACTTGGTATTTTTGGTGTGGCAACAGAAAGTGTTTCCAAAGTGTATTTTTGAGATATTTGATTGGCTTTCCTGAAATATGGAGGAATTACATAAGGAGAAGGTGTGTTTAGTTATTTCATTCAGAAGCAGTTCTGCTGCCAGTATCCCTATAGGGAGCAATCAATAGCCACAGTTGTGAAAAACCCTCGTGTAAGGAATTAAAAGCAGAATATTGTGATGCAGTAACGATATTGCAGATGCAGGAATGAGCAGCGTTTTACTAGACTGTCTCATGGGGGTTCGGTTAAATTCGACTTAGACCTTTCCACACGTATGGCCACCACACCCCTCCCAGGGCCCAACAGACCTCACACAACATGTACAAGGGACTTTTAAACTATACAACAACATTTGCAGTCAAAGACGTGGAAGTCTTTTGCCAAAAAATTTGACAGGATCGTATTCTGAGTCAACGTTACGCTTTACAAGGCTTGAAAATGTTCATTGTAGCATTTAATCACTGGTCAACAGTAATTTTGCTTCCTGAAATAAAACTGGTTTTATGTATTTTTGTGCACTGAATACAACATTTTTTTTCAAAAAATGTTTTCAAAAATTCTCCATCACACATTTTTAAAATTTATACACACTGTAAGCACAAACAGTAGCCGTATCTATTAAAAAACTCAAATTCAACACAAAGTGTACTGGAGAAAGTCCACCTACTTTAGTTTGGGAAGCCCAGTGCTCCGTGCGTTTGCAGTATTCACCCTGGATAAGGTGCAGTAACACCAGACCAAACAGAAGAATCCACGTTGCAGCTCACAGGGGGATTGATTTCCTTCACTGATCATGCAATCGAGCTTAATTAGTGTGTGTCTCTTATCTGTGTGCGTGTTTCGTTTTTTATGGTATTCACAGTGGAATATGGCTAGCAGGTGTGATTCAGGCAATGCATTTAATTTGTTGGTAGAGATAATTAGTGTAGTCCAGCTAATTGAGTGTTTACTTTTTTTATCTCTGCTTCCAAAGTCTTAAGTTGTGGCATTTTGACTTGTTTTGAATTGTCTATCACTAAATTATAATAAGGACAAAAATGTACAATTAATGTCCAATATTCTCTATAGTGTTATTAATATTGTTATTGTTGTTGTTACTGATGTTATTATTACACTTTTTTTAGCAGTTAATTTGCGTGTCGGGAGTGCAGTTTGGGAGTGGCGTGTCGGGAGTGCAGTTTGGGAGTGGCGTGTCGGGAGTGCAGTTTGGGAGTGGCATGTCGGGAGTGCAGTTTGGGAGTGGCGTGTCGGGAGTGCAGGTCGGGAGTGGCGTGTCGGGAGTGCAGTTTGGGAGTGGCGTGTCGGGAGTGCAGTTTGGGAGTGGCGTGTCGGGAGTGCAGGTCGGGAGTGGCGTGTCGGGAGTGCAGTTTGGGAGTGGCGTGTCGGGAGTGCAGTTTGGGAGTGGCGTGTCGGGAGTGCAGTTTGGGAGTGGCGTGTCGGGAGTGGCGTGTCGGGAGTGGCGTGTCGGGAGTGGCGTGTCGGGAGTGCAGTTTGGGAGTGCAGGTCGGGAGTGCAGTTTGGGAGTGGCATGTCGGGAGTGCAGGTCGGTGCTGAGTGCATCAATTCTTTGGCAAGTATGATGTGATTATAACGGAGCAAATGTGAGTCTGACAGCAGGGTGATCAAACTCTGTCCTGCCTGTCCTGACTCTGTCCTGCCTGTCCTGCCTCTGTCCTGCCTGTCCTGACTCTGTCCTGCCTGTCCTGACTCTGTCTTACAGCCCTGTGTCCAGAGAGTTCTGTGTCCAGACTTCATGTCCAGACAGATCTGTGTCCAGAGCAGGGCAGGGCCTCAGACGTAGACAAAAGTGCTCCCCCAACTGTTTTTAGGTCAAAATATTGAAGTAATATATAAATATTCTTATTCACTCACTTCCTGAGTCAATATAAGGACATGTTTTAAATTACTCACAATTAATCATAATTAGATGTCATAAGAATAATCAGTTTAGCCCCTCCCACGTACATTTTCATTCATGGAGATGCAGGGCATCCAATCAGAAACAGATGCTCATTTATCTTAAATCTGTCTTAAAGGTGCAGTAACAGAAAAAGCCTGATTCATTTTAAGGGGCAAAAGAGAGGATGAAAAATGATAATGCAAAATTAATTATGAATTGTGTTTTTGGGACATAAAGCAATACAAATGTTGTAAGTGGAGATCCAAGAAAAATCTGAAAGAAAATTCCAGGTTATGAGTCTGAGTCTCAGAAACACTTTAAACACTGTACTATTTAAAGTACTATTTAAACACTGGCTATTACACATTGTCTTTAAATAAAAAAAAAATAATTTTGACCAATTTATAAGTTCATACTAAATATAAAAGAAACAAAATACTCTGACTTATTAATGAACAGTTGGGAAATAATTAAATACTGGACAATAAAAATGTGTAAGAAGTTCTTTTGTTGTTCAACATGAGCACGAGTGCTCTAGAATCATGCAGCTATCAGAGGATCTCACTCTAGAGTCAGCATCTGACACAGGAGCTCACTGTAGACCCAGGAGCTCACAGAGGAGCTCACTGTAGACCCAGGAACTCACAGAGGACCTCACTGTAGACCCAGGAGCTCACAGAGGACCTCACTGTAGACCCAGGAGCTCACAGAAGGGCTCACTCTAGATCTAGCAGAACCCAGAAGAGCTCACACTAGATCCAGAAGCTGTCAGACCTAACTGCAGTTTGGCCTCTGTTGGGGTTCAGCCTCTCTGCCTCCTCTTCCTCTTCCTCCTCTTCCTCCTCTCCTCACAAGGTACTATCAGTGTTACTGGATGTAATAGGAAATTAAATAAGCTTTTTAAATATAGCTCTCAGATAGCTCTCAAATATAGTGTGTATGCCAAAGTTATTTTATCAACCCTATGATCATGTGATTATATGAGTGATTAGACCTAAACAAAAATTGGAAGTAATAGGCTCTATTATTTTCTACACTTAACCACTAAATAAGCAGTCCAACGTTCATGGTTGGGGCCGGATGCTTTGGAAGCGATCTGCTTTCATACTAAACGTGGACAAAAGGCGTTTCATGGCATTTAAAACACGGACGGAGTGAGAGCTGGCTCTCTGATACTTTTACTCTTCTTTCTTCTGTGGAGGCCCATGGGTGTGCAGACTATGGTGGACGTCCGGAGCTGATAACACCTCTCACGCTGGACGCACAGCTGAACCAAAGCTGTCTGCTGTTTTGGGCTTAGGGCTGAATTGGGTTACTGGGTTACTTCTTTGGTACCGTTCCTCTTGCTGCTGTTGTAGTCAGTAACGTATGAGGCCCAGAATAATAGTGAATCACAATTGCATCAAACAAAGACAGTAGGTGCTGGAAGTCGTGGAGACACAGATCCTTCCTGAAGAAAATCATGGAAAATCTTGCAAGCTCAAATCACATTCATATTTCAGTGCGCACAACATCAAGCCCACAGTCTGCTGGCCTGCAAATTGCCCGTGTAAAATTCTTGTTTGCTCGACTATTATGCATGTCGCATCCTCCTCAGACCTTTGGTGCAGGACCCCCTCGTCTGCATGCTCGCCGTGTGACGGGACACGCTGACATTTCCAACACCCCCGTCTACAGCCGGTCACGAGGCGTGAAATCCCCCAAATATTTTCATCAGAGGGCCCGGGTTCCCAGCAGCCCCGGTCCACAGACACGACATCGTTCCTGATGGTTTATCATTAGTTGGGAAGTGTTTGGGCCCCTACTGGGATCTTTTGATGGAGAACAGGCAATAAAGCAATGGAAACAGCCAGCCAATTTTACCCGCTGTGCCTGCTCCTCAGTAAGGGGCCTGTGCATGTGGGGGGGGATGACGGGCAGGTAGCAGAGACACTCACACATCTGTAGTGCAATAGCTTGCCTGCTTTTTACTCTTTTTTTTAAGCCATTGCTGCATTAGGCGGGTGATTCTCAAGGTTTTATGAAATATGATAATGCCATGTTCATACCAGTCAGTCCCCATCATATAACGCACCAAGCCCACAGCACTCGCTGGGTTCATCTTCTGCATACTGAAGACTGTAGTTTTCCTTTTGTGTTGCCATGGAAAATACCTGGGGAAGGAAGAATGTTGGGTGTAGCACGTTCTTCTGTTCGTTTGTTCGTTTGTTCTATTGTTCTGTTCTTCTGTTCTTTTGTTCTGTTCTGTTCTTTTGTTCTGTTCTTTTGTTCTGTTCTTCTGTTCTTCTGTTCTTTTGTTCTGTTCTGTTCTTCTGTTCTGTTCTTCTGTTCTTTTGTTCTGTTCTTCTGTTCTTTTGTTCTGTTCTTCTGTTCTTTTGTTCTGTTCTGTTCTTTTGTTCTGTTCTTCTATTCTTCTGTTCTTTTGTTCTGTTCTTCTGTTCTTCTGTTCTATTGTTCTGTTCTGTTCTTCTGTTCTTCTGTTCTTTTGTTCTGTTCTGTTCTTCTGTTCTTCTGTTCTTTTGTTCTGTTCTTCTGTTCTATTGTTCTGTTCTGTTCTTCTGTTCTATTGTTCTGTTCTTTTGTTCTGTTCTGTTCTTCTGTTCTTCTGTTCTTTTGTTCTATTGTTCTGTTCTGTTCTTCTGTTCTTTTGTTCTGTTCTGTTCTTCTGTTCTTCTGTTCTTTTGTTCTGTTCTGTTCTTCTGTTCTTCTGTTCTTTTGTTCTGTTCTTCTGTTCTATTGTTCTGTTCTGTTCTTTTGTTCCATTCTTCTGTTCTGTTCTTCTCCCATGATCTTGGTTTTTTGTGTTCTTCTGATTTTTTTGTGTTCTTGAGTATCACTTTCTCAAGTGTCACTGCTGGTCATCAGAAGCACCTCCGTCTGTTTTTCTTTAACTAATTAAGCCAGAAGAACAGAAGTGTCACTGCAGTTTGAGTCCCTTCCCCTATTAATCACATGATAAGAGACATAATATCTCCCACAGGTTAGTGTGACTTCAAGTTGTCTAATTAAGATAACACAATAATTCAGAACACATGGTTCACTGTAGACTTCTCAGGTGTGTTACATTGCTGTGAAGAAATCAGCACATTAACCATTTCTTTGTTGTCTGCAGTAAGCCCTTCTGTTTCTGCTGGAGAGGGGTGGCGTAGCTCTGAATGATCTCGCTGTGATCACGCCTACATTCAGTCCATTGGTTCTTTCCCTTTTGTCATTTCTGCCTCTTGTGTGTGTTTTTGGTTTTGTTTCCCCATCTAGATGTTCTCGCCACATCCCTCCCCCCCACTACTCCCACCATCAACCCTGACGCTGTCCAAGGTACTGTACGCCCCCCAGACCCAGGCCTCTACTGCCATCTCACCTGCCTGCCTGCTTGTGGTCTTCTTGCTTGTCTCTTTTATCTGTGTCTCTTTGTACCTCCTGTTTGCTGTTTTGCATGTTTGTGTTTGTGTATTTGTGTGCATGTGTTATTTTTTAATAAAACAAAAAAACTTGTGATGTTTGGAAAACAAAGGGTTTTATAATATAGGGGCAATTTGGCTGGTCCACAGAAATAAAAACTAAAAATGAATTATTTATTAAAAAAAACATAAACTTCCTTTTGGCTACTGAGGTCAGTAGTTATGGTCAGTAGTTACGGTCAGTAGTTACGGTCAGGGTTAAGTTAGGTTCAGGACAAACATGACATAGCAGCTACTGCAATACACAAGATAGTAGAGGACCCCACGAAGATAGTATTACAGAACTGTGTGTATGTGTCTGTCAGTGCAAATGTGATTTTGTGTGTGTGTGTGTGTGTGTGTGTTTATGGAGTCTAAGCTGTAACAGACAAGGGGGGGGGGGGGGGGGGGGGGGGGGGTGTGGGGTGCACCTCTGCTGGACAGGCTGCTCTAATAAGATCACCCTGCTGATAGCACGCTGGGTGTCCGAGCAGGTCTCCCCACCTGTCAGGAAGGGCTCGTCAACGCCTCCCCCCTCATCAACGCCTCCCCCCTCATCCCCCCCCCCCCCCGTCAGGCATTTGATCTTTAGCACAGAGAAAATCTCGACCCGGTGCTGCAGTTCAAGCCTGTCAGGACTTAGATCACCATCACAAAATTATTACAGATGACTTCAAGCAACTCAAAATAAATGTGTTTCACGATGTTTCGTTTCAAGCTTGTTTAAAATTTCATGTCTGCTTAATTCATTGTTTATTAAGCACTGCCCATTCATTGTGTTTTAAGCAGTGATTTTAGAGACACCGTATTACAGAGATCATTATAACAGATTTTACACAGACAGGGTTGTCCAATTTTAAAATTCTAGGGATGGAGATACAGCTGGTGTAAATTGACTTGCTATCTGAAGTTGCAGTGAAGGTTACGAGTTTGAGATCTGGAAATGATTGGAAGCCATCAGCCCTGTTTGGGCGTGGGGGTGAAGCTACCATTCCATGCTGCCGTCTTGAGCTCTGATTCATGTTTCTCCACATACAGAGAGCAGCTTAGAACTGGGACACAAGCCAAATAAATCAATGTTAGTAGGTCCAGGGAACCTAGAATCGTAATGCATTTTTGATGAACTGGCAAAGAGTGATAAAGGATGAGGAGCACTACACTTAAAAAAAAATCAATTAAGCCATAATGTCTTGCTAAAGGGCTGGGTAGATTTAGGCTGTGACATTTCAAGATGATTGCCATTTATAATCTAAACTAAATGCGTAAATGCGAGTCCTCTGCAACTTTTGACAAGCACCTAAGCTTCACTGCATCACGGTGCTCGTGATGATTGATACGCTTGGCAAGCCGAAGCATGTTATGGGATTAGACTTCACAAACCTGGACAACAACTCAATGTTTTGTCTCTGCGTGATCACAAGCCCCGAAGTGTGGCGATGTATATTCTATCTATATAGAATATCTATTGTCTTCCTCCCTATCAGTAAGGCCTCAGTGAACACGGGCGCAGGTGCACGGGTGCATTATCAGCGTTGGTCTTAACCCCGGATTAACATTCAAGCTTGCTTTCAAACACAGAAGATAAACCAGTCAGGCAGCGGGGAGTGACGAGCTCGGGTGTTGAGGGGCGGTTTGAAGCGGGCGGGATGTTATCAGCCTTGAAGTTCACCCAGTCTGGTCATTGATAAGAACATGGAACAGTGATGTTCAGCAGAGCCTGAAGCTCCGTGGAGTGAAGAAGGATCTTGGCCAAACCCACTTGGGTCTGCGAGCTAACCTAGCAACGGCCGGTCAATAGCGGACGCCGGTGGCTACGGCCTTTCATGTACATTCTTCTGAGCACTGTTAAGATGTGAAATGAGATGGTGATTTATGCCGGATGAAAGTGGGTATGGATCAGAGTGCTTTATTATATGTGGGTATGAGGATGAGCTGATTTACTGTGGGTCTGTTTTGGAAATATGTAGGTGGATGTCAGCTTTAAAAAAAATGTTTTGGCAAGAAATACATCTTCATAAATAGATGAACAGCTAATACTTTTTTTTTTTGTTGTGAACCAAAATGGAGAAACCGGGGGGCCTTCACTGTCTTCATGACCAGAGGAGTAAACCTTAAAAACTTCATACCAGTTCTAATACAACCAAAACACACACATCACTGTACTGTAACGTGACACACCACAGCCCGGCCTCACATCACATCAGCTTCAGACTCTAAACGTTACAGCACAGCTACAGATGAGCTGAGCAAAAGTGCATCTCTAGGGCAGAGGATTATGGGTATGCTTTAACAGTAAAAGTGGACTGTTTGTTCTTTGGCACGCCTGGTGGGGTGTGGAGGAGTGTGGGAGGTGTGTGTGGTGTTCAGCCTAATCCCACCTCACCTAACCCCTCATCCCCTAACCCCTCATCCCTTAACCCCTCATCCCCTAACCCCTCATCCCCTAACCCCACCTCCCCTAACCCCACCTCACCTAACCCCACCTCCCCTAACCCCACCTCCCCTAACCCCTCATCCCCTAACCCCACCTCACCTAACCCTTCATCCCCTAACCCCACCTCCCCTAACCCCTCATTCCCTAACCCCACCTCCCCTAACCCCTCATCCCCTAACCCCACCTCCCCTAACCCCACCTCACCTAACCCCTCATTCCCTAACCCCACCTCCCCTAACCCCTCATCCCCTAACCCCACCTCCCCTAACCCCACCTCCCCTAACCCCACCTCCCCTAACCCCTCATCCCCTAACCCCTCATCCCCTAACCCCTCATCCCCTAACCCCTCATCCCCTAACCCCTCATCCCCTAACCACACAGCTCTCCCTGTACCTGCAGCACTGATGCTGCCGTTGGCCCCCGTCTTTCCCGTGGCCCCTGGTCTTAGCAGCTTGGGTAGCCACAGTCTCCCCTCTGCACCTCCTCAGCTCTGTGTTCACTCCCCCCCTCCAAAATACCCCCCCCCCCCCCCCCACCTGTCTTCGAACTCCTTCACGTCCAGTCCCATAGCCCACTTTAATAATACAGACCCCGCGGATGGAGGTTGTGTATACAGAGGTCGGTCTGGTCCCATGCAGAGACCTAAAAGCTTGGTAGATTACCTCAGCATGGTCCTCACTGCATGAGCTGGGGCGGGCAGGGGGAGACAGGCCACCGTGTTGGACCGTCGAGGACCAGCTGAGACCTGCAACTGCACCGCACACGTTCGTCTTGGAGCATGTTAAAAGCACAACGTACTTTAAGTGGGCTTTGCGTGCTTATACAGTCCTTTACATCTCCATATGTCCTAACACGCCATATTGAGAGGCCAGTGTTCAGTATTAATGCACTGGCATGATTATTCAGCCAAGTCGAACCATATGCTAGGAAACTAAAATTAAATCATGCTGTCTCTCTTTCTTTCTGTCGCAGCTGTATCACTGCTGTCACTGCCACTCTACTTACTGACTGTAGAATTTGCACTACATCCCCTTTAAAATATATATTTTTTGAAGAATAAATAAGCCTAAATATAGTAAACCTAGTTGTAAACGGCCCCTGCGCTAAGAGGCAGGCCTGCGCTGTAGGCAGCAGTGAGGTTTTTTTGTTATTGCGGGAGATGCGATGGTTAATTGAGATGTCACCGCAGGTGCTGAACCTACACTTCCTCCACATCCTCCCCATCTTCATTTAGGAGCAGGTTCATGAGGGGCTTTGCCTTTCACCAGCCTGCTTTCATGCCTTCACACCCATGCCACACTTCTCTCTCTTTTGATACACGTTTTATTTTTCATCCTCTCCGTGTAACCTAGCAACAGGCAGCAGGCAACAGTTCAAGGCCTAAATATGGTTTTCTGAGGAGAGGAGTGCTTCAAAGGCCCAACAACTAACGCTCAAACTCCACCGTGACAAACACCAGCACAGCCCAACAACTAACGCTCAAACACCACCGTGACAAACACCAGCACAGCCCAACAACTAACACTCAAACTCCACCATGACAAACACCAGCATGGCCAAACAACTAATGCTCAAACACCACCATGACAAACACCAGCACAGCCCAACAACTAATGCTCAAACTCCACCCTGACAAACACCAGCACAGCCCAACAACTAACACTCAAACACCGCCCTGACAAACACCAGCACAGCCCAACAAGTAACACTGAAACACCACCACGACAAACACCAGCACAACCCAACAACTAACACTGAAACACCACCCTGACAAACACCAGCACAGCCCAACAACTAACACTCAAACTCCACCCTGACAAACACCAGCACAGCCCAACAACTAACACTCAAACCCCACCATGACAAACACCAACACAGCCCAACAACTAATGCTCAAACTCCACCCTGACAAACACCAGCACAGCCCAACAACTAACACTCAAACACCGCCCTGACAAACACCAGCACAGCCCAACAACTAACACTCAAACCCCACCATGACAAACACCAACACAGCCCAACAACTAATGCTCAAACTCCACCCTGACAAACACCAGCACAGCCCAACAACTAACACTCAAACTCCACCCTGACAAACACCAGCACAGCCCAACAACTAACACTCAAACTCCACCATGGCAAACACCAGCACGGCCAAACAACTAATGCTCAAACACCACCGCGATAAACACCAGAACAGCCAAACAACTAACACTCAAACTCCACCCTGACAAACACCAGCACAGCCAACATATGATGCTCAGACTGAACAAGCACCACCGCAGCCCAACAACTAACACTCAGACTCCACAGTCACTTAAACAGCACAGAGCTATAACAGCACTGCGTTAGCAGCTTAGAGGATTTACCTGACAACTGCTTGTTGGTCATTAAATGATACCAGTGACCTGCTTCTGGAGAGAGGCGAGTCACTGATGCCCAGAGCGGCCCACACGCTTCCTTGGGACGGGTCAGCCTCTCAGAATTTGATCCCCACTGAATCTCAGCTGACAGGGCCTCATTTGAAACTCACTTGCTGTCCTGCTGAGAACAGATTTAGTACAGATTAAGGCAGCAGCGTCTCAGGTGAGGCTGAAGTGCTTCCCAGACAGTGAAAGTGTGATTTTGAGATATTTTGATGATGGATATGTTAAAGTCCAGACTTCCTCCATTCTCCGAATTTTATCTCTTTAATGGCCACAGCATTTCTCTGACTTTTATTGCTTTTTTTCAAATGCAAATGTACCTTCCTGAACTAAAAATGGACCCAATTTTTCTGTAAGGGCAGGGACAGTCACTGATGCATGAATGCGATTAACTGTTGATTGACATTTTTGAGTCAGTTTAATCAAAGTGTATTTTAGTACAACGGAGGTCGGTCCATATCTGATGTCATGTGTTGTGAGCTCACATGAGCTAGAACGCTCCGGTTCAACCTCCCACTTTCCTGTAGGCTTCCTTTGTGGAAATAATGGGAAAATACCTTACATAATTACCCCTCCTTTAGGTACAGAATTTACAATTTCCACAACTGTTTTCACTTATAGACGCATTTTTTCAGGTGCGTGCATATAATTTCAGAAGAGACATATTTCTCTGATCTGCCTCCAGACCTGACGTATAGGTCTTCTCCAGACCTGTTGTGAGCGTACAGGTCTTCTCCAGACATGTCGTGAGCGTACAGGTCTTCTCCAGACCTGCCGTGAGCGTACAGGTCTTCTCCAGACCTGTCGTGAGCGTACAGGTCTTCTCCAGACCTGCTGTGAGCGTACAGGTCCTCTCCAGACCTGCCGTGAGCGTACAGGTCCTCTCCAGACCTGTCATAAGCATACAAGTCTTCATCATGCAGACTTCTAAGGCACGCTCTGTTCTTCTTACCATGATGTTCAGACTGGGAGAGTTTGGCCTGTGTTCAGGTAGCGTGCATCACAATAGACTGTGGGCACACGTCCCTGCAGGGACCAAAGATACCGCACATATCTACCGCACATATCTACCGCACATATCTACCGCACATATCTACCGCACATATTTACTACGGTCAAAATCCCTGAAAGTAATTCACAAGAATGTTTGTATGTGTTGATCAAAAGCCAACAGGCCTTTCCGGTCAGTGTACGTTTGCACCTTGTATCTGGCATTGTTGCCTCTAAATTAAGCTGCTCCAGGTAAGTAATTTTGCACTATATATAAGACCCCACAAAAAAAAACTCAAAAGTTTCAGCATTTGGTCACTAATGTGCCCCACTTTAATGCTAAATACTGAAGAATCATCCATCCTACCGATGCTTACACAAACTATACACAAACATCAACAGGTATTTGCTGTTATATTTGTTTTCCATAGTTTCATTTATCAGAACCATGACAACAGCAAAAGAGCAGACCAAATATGTGGCAGTGTGTTTATTATACAAGTGAGAGAATAAACCGGTGGCCAGATCTGACTGCCTGCAGAGATTGTTTACAGATCACAAGACATGTTGTATTTCATTTCAGTGCCAGATTAGACGTGGCTGAGTGATTTCTGTCAATGCGGCTAACCCGGCTCATTCTGGCTTCATTATTTCACACTTCGCAGTTTTCATGGGTGATTAGTTGTCGCGGAATGCTGTTCCGCTGGCCCAAACAGGTTTCACACGTTTCAGCCGCCCCGTTTAGCATCGCCGGTGTAATCGGGCCGCTCCGCGGAGAACCCGGCCCATCTGCGCTCCGATGCGGCTTGATGCGTCGCAGCGACTCAAATCAGTCACTCTGTCAGTGATTCAGCTCTTCCCATCCTTCACCTGCACGCCGGCGCTGACGGGCTTCAGGATCCATAATGGAACGTTATTATGACTTAGGAGTCCATCGAGCATCTTCTAATGGTGGCCATATCTGTCTTATTTACCTGCTCTTTCCGTTCCCCATTGGCGCCTGTCAGGAGGAGTTTTAGAATGGTTAAATGAATAGTGCTGTGTTGATGTATTAGAGGTTTTGAAGAAGCGTACCACCATGTGTTCATAGACGGATTTGCCCGTCACAAATTAATGAATTCTAAAATGACAAGGAAGCGAAATCCGAATGGATGTACGGAGGTGAACATGGATTAAAAAAAAAGAGCATTTTGTGTTTGTCACTCTCTGCCATGTCTGCTCCTGCCCACACTGTACCGTCTCTGTACGCTTTACGGCGTTTTTCTACTAAATAGGCCCAATTTCCGTTTTATGATGTCGTTTATGCTACGGAGCGGAGCGCTGTGCGTACGGCCAGCTGAAAAACCATCTGCTCATAAACATATCATTGTTCCTCGTGTACGCTTCAGATCTTCAGGGGAGAGATCCACTCAGGGGAGACCACACGGCCTGAAGTGGTGGAGTTGATGACCCTGCTCTCCAGCGATAACAGGAGGACCAGCGTGTGGGAGCCTCTTCGTGTCTCTGCGGTCACAGTTCCTGCATGGCAAAAGCCTGTTTGCAGGACTCCTTCTACCCGCACCACAGGGCAGAACCCCACACTGTCTCGCCACCTGAGATGCCACAGGGCTCACGCCTGTTGTCTGCCGATACAGTCATCTTTTGATCGCACCAACATGAGGGCGATCGGCCTGGAATGAAGCAACCGGTGCTCGTCTGCAGAGCACGATGAGATTTAGTGACCGAGATGGAGGAGTTGGGGGGCTCGTCTGGTCTGGGCAGAAAAGGTCTGCAAATCATTCGAATCCTTAAGAGAGATCTGGAGAGAACACTGAAAGGCAGAAATGAAGAAACACGTTTGCACTGAAAGCTAAAGGTTAGAGTTTCACATCTGGAAGCCGGGCCAGATAAAGACAGAGGCTTCCTGGCTGATAGGATTACTGGGTGAAGCAAAAGCATCACACGGGCCTACTTGAAAGATGAGGCCCGATTCAAGTGTCTTGTGTGTTTTTGGAAGCACAAACATCAATAATCTGCTTTTCCAATGTTTTATCATTTCTTTTACGTTTAATTTGTCTTAAAGCACATTTAAATCTAAATTGCATGGCTATGTTCTGTGCTGTAGGAGGGATTATATTTTAGACCTGGCTCTGACTGCAGATTGCCGTGATTGGAGGGTTGCTCGTGGTGGTAACCCTTAAAGTAGGGCACAGCTGGTTACACACACCGCCCTCCTCCTTACTAATGGTCCTGCAATAAATTATGCAAACGGCTCTCTGTATAAAAAGTCACAGCTTTCAAGACCTGATGGTTGCAACACGCCTCATTCTGCCGCTTGTTTTTATATTCTGCTTGTTACTGAATTTGCATCTAACTGAGAATGTGTGACCTCTGGTGAACTGCTGCAGTGATTATGGAATTAATCAGGTGGTGGACATGGAACTGCCACTCAATCTCAGCGCAGTCCAAACAGAAATGACCCGTGGTCTCTCCTCACGTAATGGGCCGGAGCGGAGTGCCAGGAGAGGCCGAGCCGTCATCCTCTCACCAAAGAAGCTCCAGAGTGCCGTGTGGCCACACCGACTGATAAAAGCGAACATGTCCCATGAGCCATGCTGACGTTTTCCAGCACATAACTGGCTGAAACGGACTATAACCGGCGTTCTTCTGGAGGGGGCTGCCCCCCCCCCCCCCCGCTGCCAGGGCAAGGGGGTGGGAAACGATGTCTGGGTGATTTCATCAAAGACCAGGTGCCCACGGGGACGAGAAGCACGGCTTCCCAGCCGACCGGATCAAGGGCTGCAGATCCCTGCTGAACTCCACCTGGTCCACCTGGTCCACCTGTAACGATGCTTAGACACATTTTGTCTATTTTTTATTTTTGAGATCTTATGCTTTGCAAAGAAAATTGTCAAGATTTCACTTGATTTCATCTGTTTGTGGCCGTGATTGATGAAAGCAGAAATGCAACATTTCAAGGTTTTTTTTTTCCTTCTTTCAGTGAAAGGCAGCATAGCTTAAAAGACGTCTGGCCACGGGCTGTGGGTGGTGGTATCGATCAGCGTTAGCCTGAATTAGCGGCTGTCAGAGCTGCAGGCTTCTTTATCATTTCATTTGCACATGTTGAAAATGTCACCAGCCACATGCTTGACACATGCTGCCGGTTGATGTTAAAGTGAGAGAGGCTGTGGGTGCAGGGGGGTAAACCTTGTGTTGAGACGGAGCTCTCAGGGACTATTAGGTCCGCAGTTCAGCTGAGAGGCGACCCATGACAGCTCGCTCAGGACAAAATGTCTGAAAGACTCTGTATGTATGTATGTATATATATATATATATATATATATACACATACACACACACAGCATTTACAGTCAAGCTCTCTTTATGGATTGATCTTCAGTGTTGTTCTTTCTCATATCAGCACCATCATTATTACCAAATTCTCACAGTTACTAATTTTTGAAACTGAATAATATACTTTGTGTAATCCCTCGAGAACAGGATATGTGCTGTGTGGTTATAAAGTGCTATGAAGTGTTATGAAGTGCAAAGAAAGCATTGAAAAGAACCCAAAGCTGTGCACGTACCACGATGTAATCAAGCTTTGCACACCTGTGGTACCTGGCATCGTCCAGGAAAAGTCCTTTAGACGGCGTAAGCCAAAGAGCTTTGGTTGCACGTGTTGGTATAAAGGCTCAGGAACAAACAAGGCCAGATACGTCTCCTTCCCAAAGGTTCTGTCTGGATCCCCTCGTTCTGGGCGTGCACCCCGAGCTGCGACACGGACCGGAGGCGTCTGACTCTGGCCGTAACGACACTGGCCTGTCGTTTAATTAGCGCTGCATCAGATGCAGGTAGAAGGTCATGGAGTATGAGTCACTGACCCCCTGCAGTGCCACGACCCTTTCACCCTGCTGCTTGGGCCAGCTGCAAATCACTTCCAAACTCTTTATTTCCTAATCAATGTTGAATTGCGGTGTGCCGGGCCCGGCTGGAAATAAGGAAGCTGTTTTGCATGCCGTTTCGATGCTCTGTAAACATTTAACAGAGCCCTAGTTGTGATGCAATAACGGCTCAGTTAAATGAGGTCGAAAGAGCCCATTATCACATGTCAGAGCAGAAGCATCTCAGTAAAAAGCAGTTTCATTATTATCTCTCTCCAGCAAAAAGTTATTCAAGCACAGTCTGGTGACAGAGCAGAGGATGATGGGAGGGGGCGTGTCTGGGGCGGGACCACTGACATTAGTGTCCCCAGCGCTAACATATATGACATGATTTGATCTATTATGCATGCACTTTATTGTCTCTCAGTGACATTTCATTAATTCAAGATTACATTCTGCTGTTTGATCTCTGCACACCTTGGGTTTTTTCCTTTCTTTTTTTTTTCTTTTAATAAGTCGAGCAGGAACGGCGAAAAAAAAAGTGTTCCTGGCCGAATTTCTTCTTCACTTGGCTGAGATGCCTGTGCCCTTAGACAGCTAATTTATCTGGGGGTGTCAAGTGAAAGGCGGCTGAGGGAGAGCGGGGGGGGGGGCTGTTGGAGGCAACAGATCCAGGCCTTGTGCTCATTAACGCTGCAAACGGGCTCCCAAAACCACACTGATCATGTGATGCTGTGTGACCCTTGGGAAACTACAACGCAATGCAGATTGTTTACGACCCGGAAACAGAGTGTGGAACGACGTGTCCTGGGTGCCTTACTCTTTGTGTTTTCCATTTTAAAAAATCTGTCCTAAATATATACATATTTTGTATTAAAAAAATGTTGAGGATATTACAACGTTAAAGTAACTGAAAACTCTGGAGTCTGGCAATGAAGTGTAATGAGACGCTGGCTCCTTGTTTAGGGGGAGAAGTGCTGTATGCTGTTGGCTCCTCAAAACTGGGTGTTTTTTCTGTTTATTTCTGTTTGTTCCTTCGTGTGCACGTTCTGGTGGATGTGTGGGAATAATGAGGTGGTCTACAGGAACCTTCACTTCATCTCAAAGCCTTTCAAGGTCGCACATTCCATGAACTGACCAACAGAACCACGGTCAGTGTCCCAGTTAAAGTACTGGTGTCGTCCCAGTTGAAGGACTGGTGTCGTCCCAGTTGAAGGACTGGTGTCTGTCGTCCCAGTTGAAGGACTGGTGTCGTCCCAGTTGAAGGACTGGTGTCTATCGTCCCAGTTGAAGGACTGGTGTTGTTATAAAATGTACTTATTTTCCTTGCACTTACACGCCCATTGTCAAATCTGCTGTCCTCTGTTAGCTTTAGTTGCTTAGATACTGGCTGCTATTTTTTCCAAAGCTGAACACTGACTTATTAGTGCTGAAGCCTAGTGTGACACCAGCCAAACCTCAAACGAGAGATTAACCAAGATGAATCCATGCTCGGCTCTGGGGTTAATCCATATTCATTTAATATTTTTGTTTGATTTGAAGACCGAACTGTGTTCAAGCAGAAGAATTGGTAGGCTAGGTGCTTGTGCTGGCATGACAAATAAGCTCCTTAGATGTCAACAGTGTTATAAAACGGCAAACACTCATACTTATTCAACATTAATGAACAAATTGCACATACCCAGAAAAATGGAGTTCATTATAGTCTTCTTCGATTTTTTTTATTTTATTTCATATTCAACAGAAGAGGAATCTCATAAATATAATCCCTGCTGAAAAATGCACTAGTGCCAGCCTCTCCGTTCTAAGAGATGGCAATACAGGACTTAAAAACACACTTTCTTGCACTAGTCATTTTCTTCTTTAGGCTGAGATATTATGCCACATTATTGGTGTAAAACAGATGGTTAAGGCCACTCGCCCCTGGAACACCACATACTTGTGACTTTAAAAACAAAATGGTAAAATAATAACGGGGTTCTGGGGTCAGTGTGCCAACAGCCGACTGCTCATAAAACAGCTCAAGGATTCATCTTCTTCTGTTTGTTTTTGTTTTTCTTGTCCTTTCACAGATTCGAGAGCGGACGGCGGTCCGAGGAAAATCGACCACGCCGTCATCGGCGGGGTCGTCGCCGTGGTGGTGTTCGCCGCTCTCTGCCTGCTTATTGTCCTGGGCCGCTACTTCGCCAGGCACAAAGGTACGGCGCCACCTAGCGGTCTGGTGTGGGGCAGCGTTTGGCTTGTGCACCTCTCATTCCGCCGCCACCTCTCGCCCGCCCACAGGTACGTACTTTACCCACGAGGCAAAGGGAGCGGAAGACGCCGCGGACGCCGACACGGCCATCATCAACGCCGAGGGAGGACACAGCCATGTGGACGACAAGAAGGAGTACTACATCTGACTCTGGGTGAAGCTGTCGGCACCTCCTCTTCCCTCTCCCCCCCCACCCGATCAGGAGTGGGGTTTGTGCCGGGCTCGGGAGGGAGTGGGTCGTGGGTGTGCAGAGCGGGCCTCCGTCAGGCTGGGTTAGGGAGGAGGAGTTGGCCCAGCGGCAGAGGAGAGGATCGCTGCCGGTGTGACTGAAGACGTGTGGGATGGAGCAGCGTGAGGAGAGATCACTTCAGCATCGCTACGCCATCCGACACCACCCAACGCCACCCAACACCACCCAAAACCTCCTGCTGGCATCACTTTTGTTCGTTTTTTTCGACATTCATGGGGGGGAAAAAAAGAAAAGAAAAAAAATTGTGCCTTGTTCTATTTATTTTGACGGAAACCATCTACTTTGTGTTTTTGCACCGAGATGGGACCCTGCAGGCTCGCTAGCACAAACACACGCGTGCTCCTGTGACGCCTGCGAACCAGCACACGCGTGCTGTACTGCCAGCCAATCGAAACGCGCCCCACTCGCCCAATCAAACGCGAGACGCCGTCGCAGAAGAACTGTTCACGTTTTTTTAACGGGTTGGTTCCAGCTGATTCATCGCCTCCTGGGTCCTTACACTCCCCACCGATATCAAGTTTAAATGTGGACCACGTTGTGACAAACCAGAGCTCGACAACCATTACTGTTCTCTTGTGTTGTTGCATTATTTAATTGCTGTTCTATATGTGCGAATAATCTGCTCGTGTTAGAAATCATTAATTTGCATTGCGTCGTAAATGCTCACCTAGCAATTTAATGATAATTGCGCCCGTCCATTAAAATTGAATGCCAATGCAAATAGAGTAAACTGGCCCTGGTTGGTGTGGAGGGCGGCCAGTGATGGCGGCGAGCTCGTGTCCGGCGGACGACCACATGTGCTGCTCTCCTGCAGCAGGGCGGTGGGCAGCAGGTGTGGACCTCCGGACCAACAGGCTCCTCGGGCTCCTGGCTCGGAGACTGGCCCAGAGATTAGGTGCTAGGTCTGGACCGTACACACACTTCCCATTAAACGGTGAGCAGTAACACACAAGACGCTGAAACTCAAAGGGGGTCAGTCGGGACCTCCTGCATCACTTCATGACGTGGGTTGGTATCTTCTTGTTCTTCTCCCACGTTCTCCAGAGTAGGACCTACACCGATGGGCCGATTCAGTAACGTTACGTGTTCAAGTAATCTTGTGGGGGCCTTACATATTTTGAACCGATTTCTGTTTGCCTTTATCGTGGGGCTGGGAGATGATGACATTCATGATGAACAGTGTCAAACACACAGTCCAGTATTTGAAGAGTCTGAATATATTGTTGAGATTATGTTTCTTATGACAGTACATTGTTTTACTGGTCAGAGTTTACTTGTGAATTATAGAACACTATTACTTCTGTCTTATTTTATCTTAAAATGTAATCTGGCCAAGGCTGTTTGACAGGATTTCAAACCTGGAAACTATTATTACAATTTCAAAATGCTAATATATTATTATATATTTATGCTAGTCTCAGTCAGACAATGTCACTCTGCCTTTAATTATTTACATTATTTTTATTTTTTGTTGTTGTTTGTACAGTTATTCTAGTTCTTTTTAAAGCATCTGGGTTTCTTTGATCAGTGCATTGGTAAGGCCTATACAGACATGCCTGTATTATCTGACTAAGTGACTAAACGCACACAGAAACATTTGTTATCAAACACAGATAGATATGCGATAGGGAGTTTCCATGACTACATATGTGTACTATGGCATAAGTGAGACTGTGAGAGGCAACTATGTGAAGTCAGTTATAAATATTATTGTTGTGTTTTCATGTTTCCTGAGCCTTGTCTGAATCTGAAATCCTGCCACAGTCAAGAGTCCACACATCTGTACATTTATGGAGCAGAATTGATCAAGCCATCCCTTTCACTTTTGCCGAGACACTTCAACAACATTACGTCCTCCTGTCGAACAGCCTCCGTGTTTTACTGGATGAAACATAAATGGTAGGTGGCAAATATTGTGTATTAGACAACCTTTCACAGTGTAATTTTAGTTCTTCCCTGTCTCAGGTTTGTGTCCACAAATTCATTTTATTGCATCTCAGGTAGATTGCAAAAAAATTAGGCCCCATTATTGGAGAAAAAAAATAACAAAAAAAAAGAAAAGAAAAGAATTAGACTTCTCAATTTGTTTGACTATGAGAAATCCATGCGTTTTCCATTTTGTTCAGTACTTCAAATGCAGTGCACTGTTATAAACGTTGATATTACTTTGTATAAATAGATCACACCAAATGATGAACAGGCTTGTGAAAAAGTGACTTACACAGTGAATCCCACAGTTGTGTCTTCACATTGGCCCGTTAGGTTACAGCACCCAGAACAGCTGGAGATCACTCTTCAGATAGATTTTATGTCTGATATTTTGTCTCATCTTTGTAGTTTGTATTTCTGTGTAATGGGGGATATCTACATGTTTCCATCTACAATTTGTATTTGATCATCAAAGTACATTTTTTAAAAAATGGAGCAGTACTTGTCTTAATAAAAAAGATATATTAATGTTCAAACAGTATTTGAGTTCTTTGTTTCATACACTATAAATTTCTAGTCCTTTTAAAATGCTTTGAATTTGATTGATATTGCAAAGCTTGCAAGGGAAATTATGCTGGATTTCAGCAAACACCAGATCACAACACGGTATCAAAGTTTCAACTGATTTCTAAAACACTGACACCTTCCAAACCAAACATGCGCTACTGGAGAGAATGTTTAACCAGCTTTTGTTAGTCCGTGCAAAAAATTACTAATGAACTGAATGAAAAGAGGCGGAAGATGATCCAGAGAGCAGCGTGTCCTGCCCCACTTACTTCTGATGCACCATAAAAGTACCTATATACAACTAAAACGACATGTTCTTACACGATAAAGGAGAATATACAACACAAAGCAAAAGTTGGAGTTGGTCTGATCCACGTCAGGGAGGTGCCAAGCTGAACCCAGAGTAGGTTGGAGGTCGCCTTCCTCTAAAGAGGGTCGCAGGTCTGTCCGCTCCACTTCTGTGTGGTTCCCCCTTGCAATTCTCCAGGGTCACCGGTTCCCCTTTGCTGAGACCTGGAGCAAACACGGCGGTTAGACACTGGTGGTTATCAGACTCCACTTCGAAAGAATTCACCGCGGTCTCATCCATCTCGGCTGTCCTAGAGCTCAGTCTGCAGGACACTCTGGGAAGGTTGCGCATGCGCTTACTGCACGTGTCCAAACGGAGCACCACTGGTCATGAGTCAAGCAATTAGAAGACAAAACAACACGTGCACATATGCGGATCGTTTGCCATGGTTTAACTCCCATAAGGGGCCGACAAAAGCGCATACAACACAGACGATTTAAGCTCTGGACCTCGCTCGACAAAGCTTTCCTCCGTCTAGAGCAGGGGAGGTGAACACGGACACCGGGACACTTGGAGAGGGGCTGGTACGCGCGTGCAGCTCTGCTGGGTGGCAGGCTGGGTTGAAGGCCGGACGGGCAGCTGACAAGCACTCGTGTTTAATGCCAGCAGTATCTCGAGGGGCGTTTCCACTTCAGCTGTGTCAGAACCACACGGCACGTCTGTAAAACGTCTTTGATAAACGTGCACCGTGACGCAAAGTCCTGTAAGGAATAATCACAAGATGTCTCTCCAACATCGAGCCTCGGTTGCAGTCCTGACACAAGCCTTCCGTGATCACGGACATCGCAGTTGACGAGTGCTGCGCCTATTTCAGAAAGGTTTTCCCAATGCACATTTATTTATTTATTTATTTATTTATTTATTTGCTTGCTTAACTTTGGAGCAGCACGCGCAACTTTTCTGCCTGTGACTCGGTGTGTAAACTGCGGTGAGCGCAAACAGCTGCAGGTCCAGTAAAGTCGCAGGTAACACCCCGCACGTGCTCGCTTTACCTGCCAACATCAAAGCTCCCGGCACTCCTACAAATCTTTCTCGTCTCTTTTAGCATTGTTAAGGGGGTAGTTAGCTTTTAAATGAATTAACGTTTTAACTTTGGTTTGGGTCTGGTTCGTACGCATGTGGAGCGAACACGCACCGCTGTCTCAAGCGCAAGACGCAATCCTTGATTGTTTTCCGCTTAAACCTTTTTTCCCTATGCAGTTTCTTCATTAATCTTTAATTTGATGGTTTGAGGACGTATGAGTTTAAATGGTTTATGTTCTCCGTGGAGACAGAAGTCATCCAGTTAGGAGCTACTCAAATACATTTTGGTGGCGGTGTGTAATGGTGTGAAGACGCGTCGTGACCGTCGGGGCCAGTTTTCCCAGTCTGAGACTAAATTGAATGGGATGAACCGTATGGGTTCTCCACTGCTACGAGACCAGAGGCGTGTTCCGTGGGCCTAGTCCACCTCCTCTTGTGTAGCACCGTATCATACCATATCCATCCAAGCCAACGTCTGGACGAATATATTTAGTCCTGAAAGTGAGTGCAGTTTCACTGCGGTAAAGTTGGTTTCACGTTCGCATATTCGCATATTCGGAATTCTTTCTTCAATAATTTTAAGACAGAATCAGCAAAAGTGCCAAAATGTGCAAACTCTTATTTATGGCATACAAAACAAATACCTACAACTTTGTTTACGCCGGGAATATATATATTTTAAGTTGTAGACAACATTTTATTTAAAATGTACTATTGTGACCGCTACAACGTCTAAGGCACCGTCTACAAATTACATTAACACGGTTAACACGCATGCAAGTGGCGGTAGTAAAGGCCCCAGAGCACTGCACACTGTTTTTTTTTCTTCAATAATTTCAATAGCTTTTCAATGGTCCATCATAAGAGCACCAAACAAGTTGTATTACACAAAGTGCATCCTAAATAACAATCTATACATCAGAGATGGGTATTCATAGCTGTTATCTATGTGTTGTAGTCCATTGTTGTCTTATTATTTCAATAGCTTTTAAATAGTCCATCATAAGACCACCAAACAAGTTCTAATATATTAAGGGCATCTTAAACAACAACCTACAACTCAAATATGGATATTTCTACCTCTAACCTATTTGTGGTGGTGAGTTTTTATCTTATAATTTCAATAGCTTTTAAATGGTCCATCATAAGACCACCAAACAAGTTGTATTATACAAAGTGCACCCTAAATAAAAACTTACAACTTTTATATGGGTATTTCTAACTCTTACCTATTTGTGGTAGTGAGTTTTTAATCTTATAATTTCAATAGCTTTTTAACGGTGCATTATAAGACCACCAAACAAGATCTTATATATCAAGGGCATCCTAAGCAACAACCTAAAACACAGATATGGGTATTTCTACCTCTTACCTATTTGTGGTGGTGAGTTTTAATCTAAGAATTTTAATAGCTTTTAAACGGTCCATCATAAGACCATAAAACAAGTTCTCATATATTAAGGGCATCCTAAACAAAAACCTACATACCTTATATGTGTATTTCTACCTCTTGTCTATTTGTGGTGGTGAGTTTTAATCTTATAATTTCAATAACTTTTAAACGGTCCATCATAAGAGCACCAATCAAGTTGTATTACATAAAGAGCATTCAAATCAACAACCTACAACACAGATATGGGTTTTTCTACCTCTTACCTATTTGTGGTGGTGAGTTTTAATCTAAGAATTTTAATAGCTTTTAAACGGTCCATCATAAGACCATAAAACAAGTTCTCATATATTAAGGGCATCCTAAACAAAAACCTACATACCTTATATGTGTATTTCTACCTCTTGTCTATTTGTGGTGGTGAGTTTTAATCTTATAATTTCAATAACTTTTAAACGGTCCATCATAAGAGCACCAATCAAGTTGTATTACATAAAGAGCATTCTAATCAACAACCTACAACACAGATATGGATATTTCTATCTCATACCTATTTGTGGTGGTGAGTTTTAATCTAAGAATTTCAATAGCTTTTAAATGGTTCATCATAAGACAATAAAACAAGTTCTTATACATTAAGGGCATCCTAAACATCAACCTACAATGCTTATATGTGTATTTCTACCTATTGCCTATTTGTGGTGGTGAGTTTTTATCTTATAATTTCAATAGCTTTTAAACGGTGCATCATAAGTGCACCAATCAAGTTCTATTACATAAAGTGCATCCTAAGCAGCAACCTACAACACAGATATGGGTATTTCTACCTTACCTATTTGTGGTGGTGAGTTTTAATCTAAGAATTTCAATAGCTTTTAAACGGTGCATCATAAGACCACCAGTCAGGTTGTATTACATAAAGTGCATTCTAAACAACAACCTACAACACAGATATGGGTATTTCTACCTCTTACCTATTTGTGGTGGTGAGTTTTAATCTAATTTCAATAGCTTTTAAACGGTGCATCATAAGAGCACCAATCAAGTTGTATTACATAAAGGGCATTCTAATCAACAACCTACAACACAGACATGGGTATTTCTATCTCTTACCTATTTGTGGTGGTGAGTTTTTATCTTATAATTTCAATAGCTTTTAAACGGTCCATCATAAGAGCACCAATCAAGTTGTATTACATAAAGGGCATTCTAATCAACAATCTACAACATAGATATGGCTATTTCTACCTCTTGTCTGTTTGTGGTGGTGAGTTTTAATCTAAGAATTTCAATAGCTTTTAAACGGTGCATCATAAGTCCACGAAACAAGCTCTCATACATAAAGGGCATCTTAAGCAACAACCTACAACACAGATATGGGTATTTCTACCTCTTACCTCTTTGTGGTGGTGAGTTTTAATCTAAGAATTTCAATAGCTTTTAAACGGTCCATCATAAGAGCACCAATCAAGTTCTACTACATAAAGTGCATTCTAAGCAACAACCTACAACACAGATATGGGTATTTCTATCTCTTACCTATTTGCGGTGGTGAGTTTTAATCTAAGAATTTCAATAGCTTTTAAACGGTCCATCATAAGACCACCATTAAGGTTGTATTACATAAAGGGCATCCTAAACAACAACCTACAACACAGATATGGGTATTTCTATCTCTTACCTATTTGTGGTGGTGAGTTTTCATCTTATAATTTCAATAGCTTTTAAACGGTGCATCATAAGAGCACCAATCAAGTTGTATTACATAAAGGGCATTCTAATCAACAACCTACAACACAGACATGGGTATTTCTATCTCTTACCTATTTGTGGAGGTGAGTTTTTATCTTATAATTTCAATAGCTTTTAAACGGTCCATCATAAGAGCACCAATCAAGTTGTATTACATAAAGGGCATTCTAATCAACAATCTACAACACAGATATGGCTATTTCTACCTCTTGTCTATTTGTGGTGGTGAGTTTTAATCTAAGAATTTCAATAGCTTTTAAACGGTGCATCATAAGTCCACGAAACAAGCTCTCATACATAAAGGGCATCTTAAGCAACAACCTACAACACAGATATGGGTATTTCTACCTCTTACCTCTTTGTGGTGGTGAGTTTTAATCTAAGAATTTCAATAGCTTTTAAACGGTCCATCATAAGAGCACCAATCAAGTTCTACTACATAAAGTGCATTCTAAGCAACAACCTACAACACAGATATGGGTATTTCTATCTCTTACCTATTTGCGGTGGTGAGTTTTAATCTAAGAATTTCAATAGCTTTTAAACGGTCCATCATAAGACCACCATTTAGGTTGTATTACATAAAGGGCATCCTAAACAACAACCTACAACACAGATATGGGTATTTCTATCTCTTACCTATTTGTGGTGGTGAGTTTTCATCTTATAATTTCAATAGCTTTTAAACGGTCCATTATAAGACCACCAAACAAGTTGTATTACATAAAGTGCATCTTAAACAACAACCTACAACACAGATATGGGTAATTCTACCTCTTTCCTATTTGTGGTGGTGAGTTTTAATCTAAGAATTTCAATAGCTTTTAAACGGTGCATCATAAGTCCACGAAACAAGCTCTTATACATAAAGGGCATCTTAAGCAACAACCTACAACACAGATATGGGTATTTCTAACTCTTACCTCTTTGTGGTGGTGAGTTTTAATCTAAGAATTTCAATAGCTTTTAAGCGGTCCATCATAAGAGCCCCAATCAAGTTCTACTACATAAAGTGCATTCTAAGCAACAACCTACAACACAGATATGGGTATTTCTATCTCTTACCTATTTGCGGTGGTGAGTTTTAATCTAAGAATTTCAATAGCTTTTAAACGGTCCATCATAAGACCATAAAACAAGTTCTGATATATTAGGGGCATCTTAAACAACAACCTACAACACAGATGTGGGTATTTCTACCTCTTACCTCTTTGTGGTGGTGAGTTTTAATCTTATAATTTCAATAGCTTTTTAATGGTCGATCATAAGACCACCAAACTAGTTGTTTTACACAAAGTGTACCCTAAATAACAACCTACAACTTTCATATGGGTATTTCTACCTCTTACCTATTTGTGGTGGTCAGTGTTTGTCTGGAAATGTCAATAGCTTTTAAGTGGTCCATCATAAGAGCACCAAACAAGTTGTATTACATAAAGGGCATCCTAAACAACAACCTACAACTAAGATATGGGTATTTCTATATCTTACCTATTTGTGGTGGTGAGTTCTTAGCTTATAATTTCAATAGCTTTAAAACGGTCCATCATAAGACCATAAAACAACTTGTTATATATTAAGGGCATCCTAAGCAACAACCTACAACTCAGATATGGGTATTTCTATCTCTTACCTATTTGTGGTGGTGAGTTTCTGTCTAATAATTTCAATAGCTTTTAAACGGTCCATCATAAGAGCACCAAACAAGTTGTATTACACAAAGTGTACCCTAAATAACAACCTACAACTTTCATATGGGTATTTCTACCTCTTACCTATTTGTGGTGGTCAGTGTTTGTTTGGAAATGTCAATAGCTTTTAAGTGGTCCATCATAAGAGCACCAAACAAGTTGTATTACATTAAGTACATCCTATACAACAACCTACAACTCAGACATGGGTATTTCTACCTCTTGTCTACTTGTGGTGGTGAGTTTTTTATCTAAGAATTTCAAAAGCTTTTAAACGGTCCATCAGAACAGCGCCAAACAAGTTGTATTACATTAAGTCCATGATGACCAGCAACCTACAACTCGGATATGGGTATTTCTACCTCTTACCTAATAGTGGTGGTGAGTTTTAATCTAATTATTTCAATAGCTTTTCATATTACTCTGATTTTATGAACAGCACCTGCAAATACCCATGTCTGAGATGTAGGTTGTTGTTTAGGATGCACTGTGTAATACAACTTGTTTAGTGCTCTTATGATGGACCATATAGGCCTAAAGTCTGAGTACCTCAAATTGGTGCAAGGTACAAATACCTATGTAAGAGTTGTAGGTTGTTGTTTAGGATACCCTTTGTGTAATACAACTTGGTTGGTGCTCTTTTGATGGACTACTTAAAAGCTATTGAAATGATAAGATTAAAACTCACAACCACAAATAGACAAGAGGTAGAAATAACCATATTTGAGTTGTAAGTTGTTTTATAAGATTCCCTTAATATATAACAACTTGTTTTATGGTCTTATGATGGACCGTTTAAAAGTTATTGAAATTATAAGATAAAAACTCACCACCACAAAGAGGTAAGAGGTAGAAATATCCATATGGGAGTTGTAGGTTGTTGCTTAAGATGCCCTTAATATATAACATGTGGTTTTATGATCTTATGATGGACCGTTTTAAAGCTATTGAAATTATAAGATAAAAACTCATCACCACAAATAGGTAAGAGGTAGAAATACCCATGTCTGAGTTGTAGGTTGTTGTTTAGGATGCCCTTTATGTAATACAACTTGTTTGGTGGTCTTCTGATGTACCATTTAAAAGCTATTGAAATTATTAGACAAACTCACCACCACAAATAGCTAAGAGATAGAAATACCCATATCTGTGTTGTAGGTTGTTGATTAGAATGCCCTTTATGTAATACAACTTGTTTGGTGGTCTTATGATGCACCGTTTAAAAGCTATTGAAATTATAAGATAAAAATTCACCACCACAAATAGATAAGAGCTAGAAATACCCATATCTGAGTTGTAGGTTGTTGTTTAAGATGCCCTTAATAAAAAAGAACTTGTTTTATGGTCTTATGATGGACTGTTTAAAAGCTATTGAAATTATAAGATGAAAACTCACCACCAGAAATAGGTAAGAGATAGAAATACCCATATCTGTGTTGTAGGTTGTTGTTTAGGATGCCCTTTATGTAATACAACTTGATTGGTGCTCTTATGATGCACCGTTTAAAAGCTATTGAAATTATAAGATGAAAACTCACCACCACAAATAGACAAGAGGTAGAAATAGCCATATCTGTGTTGTAGGTTGTTGATTAGAATGCCATTTATGTAATACAACTTGATTGGTGCTCTTATGATGCACCGTTTAAAAGCTTTTGAAATTATAAGATGAAAACTCACCACCACAAATAGGTAAGAGATAGAAATACCCATATCTGTGTTGTAGGTTGTTGTTTAGGATGCCCTTTATGTAATACAACCTGAATGGTGGTCTTATGATGGACCGTTTAAAAGCTATTGAAATTCTTAGATGAAAACTCACCACCACAAATAGACAAGAGGTAGAAATATTCATATCTGTGTTGTAGGTTGTTGATTAGAATGTCCTTTATGTAATACAACCTGAATGGTGCTCTTATGATGCACCGTTTAAAAGCTATTGAAATTATAAGATGAAAACTCACCACCACAAATAGGTAAGAGATAGAAATACCCATATCTGTGTTGTAGGTTGTTGTTTAGGATGCCCTTTATGTAATACAACCTGAATCGTGGTCTTATGATGGACCGTTTAAAAGCTATTGAAATTCTTAGATTAAAACTCACCACCACAAATAGGTAAGAGGTAGAAAAACCCATATCTGAGTTGTAGATTGTTCTTTAGAATGCACTTTGTGGAAAACAACTTGTTTGGTGGTCTTATGGTGGACCATTGAAAAGATATTGAAATTATTGAAAGAAAAAAAAAAGTGCCCAGTGCTCTGGAACCTTTAAGACCGCCACTTGCGTCCGTGTTAACCGTGTTAAGGTAATTTGTAGATGGTGCCTTAGACGTTGCAGAGGCGACAGCAGTACATTTAAAATAACATGTTATCTACAATTAAAATACGCATATTCCTGACGTAAACAGAGTTGTAGTTGGTTGTTTATGTTGCCAGAAATTAGAATTTTTATATTTTGGCACTTTTGCTATAATTGTCTTAAAGCTATTGAAGAACGAATTCTGAATATGCGAACGTGAAACCAACTTTACCGCAGTTGCAGTTTCAATGTAATTCGGTTTATACAGCCTTTCTACTATCCAGTGCTAATACTTGGCACCGTCTCACGCACATATTGGACCCTGTATTACCTTTAACAACGTGCCACGTGACCTCGTAGCTCACCTGCGGGATAACAGCAGATAGTCCTTATCCATTAGTATGAGCTCATAACTGCTGCGTTCCCCGCTGTGAAAATAGAGGAAAAATATCTTCCTGTTCCGAGTGGTCAACTCAAGATCCATTATTTCCGAACAGTAGAGTAAAGTGAACTTCATGCCTCTTGTACACTGTTCAAATGTGAGGTTGACAAACGGCAAACAGAAGGTGCAGCGTCTCCTGTAACGTTTTTGCGCACTACCTGAATTGCTAAATATTCGCTGACAATCTCCGCGACGTCTATCACGCACCATCACTCTTACAGAAGTGTGCACTGTGATAAAGTCGCTAGACAGATTTACCATGAGTCATATTCTGCGGAATAAAAACCCAAGTAAAATCTCAGTGGTAAACGTGTCGGTTCCGGACTCCATCCGGACGCACGAGAACATTAAAGGACACGACGTGCCATCGTCTGTGGCAGGAGATGCTTCAAACAAATGTGCAACACTGTGTTTTCTGGGTTGCTCTCCTGTTTGGAGAAAGGGGCGCACAAGCTGCAGCTTGATTTGTACAGCTATAGCAGTGAAAGTTGTCTAGCTCCTCGCCAGGTTAGATAGGAATGGCCTGGGTTTGATCGAAGTGTCTTCTTTGTCCGCAGACGAGGCTAGTGTGACCCAGCAAAAGCGTTTATTGTCCGAGGCTTCTGTACCTCGTTCATCTGTTCACCCTTTGAAAGTGTTCGCTGATCATTGGGCTGTAGAAGCTAAATCATTCATCACCTCGGCATATAAATTAATAACAGATCTGAAGGACAAACTCCACAGAACAACTGGGGGTGACTTGTGTGACTGTTAGTAGCAGTGTGACAACACTCTGGCTCACTCCAGATCTGGCAAGAAAATGTGAGGCAGATTTCATCATCATACATGAAAAGGAGAAATAAACGCTGGAGTGACAGGTATGACATCCCAGAAAAGAGTTTTCACAGCCATCTGAACCGAGCCTTGCCAGTCATGTGTCTTCTGAAGAATTTGGTGAAGCGTTTCAGGCCTGCCATCTCAAAGATGTTTAGACGGATGGGCCATATAAAGAATATACCATTGTTGAGACGTCTGTCATTTCTCCAGAGTCAGAGACCTGTAGCACTGAAGAGAGTGTCTCGAGTTGTTCAGCGAGACTGAGGTCTCCATAAGGACCTCAACGTCGTGAGAGCTTACATACCCCCGTCCCAGTGCTCACAGAGTGTGTTTTCGTTTATGAACACAGTGGGGAGAAGTGAGAGGAATCCGTTTGAGGTAGATGGTGTGAAAACAGAGCTTCAGGTCTACGTGAACTTCTCAGAAGAGTGTACACAGATGATCGAATTCCTGACAGCAAGGACTTGAAGGACTTAAAGGACTTAAACATCACAAGCAAGCAAATTTGGTGAGTAAAATCTATAATTATATATTGGACTGTATTATGTTGGTTATGGTTTTCATTTCATGTGTTGTGGTCCCTTCCCTGGTGAGAAGTCCTCCTTTTTCAGGTTATGAATATGGTTACCCAACAAATATGTTACCATACAAAGAGGTGTGCAGGTGTGGGGCTGAACACACACGCAGGTGTGTGCCTGCGGGTCCGGACACACGCAGGTGTGTGCCTGCGGGTCCGGACACACGCAGGTGTGTGCCTGCGGGTCCGGACACACGCAGGTGTGTGCCTGCGGGTCCGGACACACGCAGGTGTGTGCCTGCGGGTCCGGACACACCTGAGGGCTGAAGATGGCCCTGATCAAATCATGATCACATTCTAGACTTTTATCTTGCCTTTTTATTTCAAACTAACTGGATTTTTTAACACACCTGATGTGGGCGAGTCGAGCTTTGCCCCACCCACTGCAGCTTTTCCAGAACACCTGGATTGGCTGGATGAGGTAGTAGGTGTGGCTATGGTTTTAAAAATCACGTTTAGATGACTACTTTCAGTCCATTTGTACTCTGAATTTAAGATTCAGTGGGTTAATTTTTATTATGTGCTCGTATTTGCAGCCCAATTTATGCCTTTGCTGTCAATCATTATGCCAATTACTGAAAGTTTGGAGGATTTTACTATCTATACATTCTGCCCCACAAACCTATGGTGAGTGATTTTAATTATCTTGATTTTTTAAATCCCAGAGAGTATGTAAATGGCCTCATGAATATTGCCATACCTTAGACCCAATCATTTAGTCTGGGATGTCTATAAATATAACTGAAATTGAGGACGCATCTTTTTCTGATCATAGGCCAGTTATTATTGACACCGTCTGACCTTGTCAGAACTCTATGGGCCTATATTTTTTGGTCTAACATTTTCCCTACATCTGATATGATTACTGGACTAGTCATGGCACAAGTGGGATTGAGGTAGCACGCCTCATGTAAGCCCTGATAAACCAGGCGCCATCAAAGCCTCCCTGCACCACTGTCTTCGACTCTGTTGCTTGCTTTAAAACCAGACACGGAGGTTCCAGCTCTGTCTCAGTCTGTCAGGCTCTCAGACAAGAACACAGGTGAGCCGAATGAAAATGGGGGAGAAAAAAAGATAAACTAGAGGTTTCTTATTGTGGTCTTAAAAATCCATACGGGTGATTTAAAAAATGCTGTAAAAGCGGCAATAGAAAAATACTTCTTAGAAATCGTACGTAGACCCAGAGATTTATTCAGCCCGGCCTCCTCTGCCAGCCCCTTGCTTGGCTCAGTTCTGGTGCATCACTTAAATTTGTGAGAATCTTTTGCATTTTTTTTAAAGACAAAATTGAAAATGTCAGATCACATATCAAACTTTCTGCCCACAACCCTGTGCTTGATCCACAATGTTCTGCTGTGTTTTATCCCTTTTGAACCGGTCTCCCTCTCCTCTCTGAATGATATGATATCTCGGATACATCCCACAAGCTCACCCAGTGATATCAGGCCTTCATGTCTACTAAAAGAGACATTTGATGTAGTGGCCCAGTGTTCCATCATAAACGTGAGCTTGTTCACAGGCTGTGTTCCAAATGATTTTAAGCAGAGTTGTTCGGGCTCTTCTTGTGAAACAACCTCAATCCAAATCCTCCAGAACTTCCAGCCAAAATTAGGATGTCTATATAAAATTCTTGGGGGGGAAAATGTTCATTCCCAGTTGTCGCACTAAACACACAGCAGCATCTTTGAAACTTTTCGGGCAGATTTTAAAGCCTTGTTAAAAGTCGCAATTGACTTTTGCTGTACTGTTCTGTTCTGATGTTGGTAGACCCTAACCCTATAACCCTAAGCCTATAACCCTAACCCTATAACCCTATAATCCTAACCCTAATCTGGAGGTCATCTAGTCTGCTATTGATCAACTGAAGCTGATTGTGGCTTTTCAAATGCAGCACTGAGGTTGTAGAACAGTGTGTGAATCGGGTCTGCTCCATTACTTGCGGTTTTTATGTGCAGACTTAAAGCATTTTTGTGCTCTGGCTTTTCCATTTCTGTGGTTGTGCGTGATTTATAGTGTAATTATATCTTAACTTTCTACAGAACTTTGATCGTTGCTGTTGTGTTAAATGTGCTCTGAATAAAATTGACTTGCTTCCTTACTGACGTGCCTACTAGACTAGCCTGGGCCTACATGGTTAGGGTCTCTTATTCATAACTAAAAGGCCTAGTTTAGTTGTAGTATAATCATTACGTTCCATTCAGTTATGAAACGCCACATATGCTAGTGTACCTGTTTGCTTCTGTTCACATGATGGGCCAGCGCACATCTGAAGACCACGTTAGGTCCCAGTGGCAGGTCTCTCCTGATCTGAAGACCACGTTGGGTCCCAGTGGCAGGTCTCTCCTGATCTGAAGACCACGTTGGGTCCCAGTGGCAGGTCTCTCCTGATCTGAAGACCACGTTGGGTCCCAGTGGCAGGTCTCTCCTGATCTGAAGACCACGTTGGGTCCCAGTGGCAGGTCTCTCCTGATCTGAGGACCACGTTGGGTCCCAGTGGCAGGTCTCTCCTGATCTGAGGACCACGTTGGGTCCCAGTGGCAGGTCTCTCCTGATCTGAGGACCACGTTGGGTCCCAGTGGCAGGTCTCTCCTGATCTGAGGACCACGTTGGGTCCCAGTGGCAGGTCTCTCCTGATCTGAGGACCACGTTGGGTCCCAGTGGCAGGTCTCTCCTGATCTGAGGACCACGTTGGGTCCCAGTGGCAGGTCTCTCCTGATCTGAGGACCACGTTGGGTCCCAGTGGCAGGTCTCTCCTGATCTGAGGACCACGTTGGGTCCCAGTGGCAGGTCTCTCCTGATCTGAGGACCACGTTGGGTCCCAGTGGCAGGTCTCTCCTGATCTGAGGACCACGTTGGGTCCGATTGGCAGGTCTCTCCTGATCTGAAGACCACGTTGGGTCCCAGTGGCAGGTCTCTCCTGCATGGCTATTACTGCATCCTTTGTTGCTCTGAGTATCAGCCGAGTACATGATGACTGGTTTTGAACACTCGCTCCCTACGGCACCAATGCCACAGGCAGGACTCTTCACGACAACACCGGCGATAAACAAAACGCCCTGAGCATGCTGCTAAGATTGGGGGGGGGGGGGGGACGTTGACCATACTGTAGAAGGGGGAAAAACAAGGTAGCTCAGGCTGCTCTTATTCATTATAAATGCACACGGTCTATCCATCTTTAAAGAGCACTGCAGATGGAGCGGTAGCGTGATCCCAACAGTCACTAGCACAACATCGAGGTGCTCATCGAGGTCCCCATCCACTGCTTAAAAATGACCAATTTGTTTCACTCCAAAAATACCCAGAACACACTGTGTGGATAAAATGAGCAGCAACACATTTTTTTTTCTAGGTGTATTTTATCCACTCTCAAAAACAATGTTCACGTGTAATGCAGAGTGTGAAAACAATACAAAGAAAGGCGTGATGTCAGGCACTTAAATCCATCCAGCGTTCCAGCCACAGCATCGAGGCTGTGTGTTTGTGACTAGGCCACTCCACTGAGAGTTAAACCGAAAATCAGAGCTTTGCTTCTCATGGATAATCAAGTCATCAGCATGCAGAAGCAAGAGCCAGAGGTACAATCTCAAATGTATAATCAGAGGGAGAGGGGGAGAGTGTGTGTGTGCGTGCATGTGTGTGCGTGCGTGCGTGCGTGTGCGCGTTTGTGTGTGTGAGTGTGTGTGCACATGAATGCACATCAGCCTATTATTACAGCCAAAGATGGCAACCTCTGAAATCTTGACAGTCTTCCTAACTGCCCCCTGTGTCTGACTCTTCTGTGTTCACGTTTCATGAAGACGTGTGTTTTCACGTAGAAGCGCCGACGTGTTGCAGGATGACTGTGTGCTCAGGTGGAACAAAGCAGTAAACCAGCTGCACTAGTCAGTTGGCAGTTAATTTAAGGATGCATTCATTTCAGTGGCAGTCAGAGCTCAGTGTATTGTTGTATATATTTTACACACATGCTATTCCTGGTGAACTAATAAGCGTGTGGAGTAATGATGAATGGTGTACTTGTAAAGGCGGAGTAATGATGAATGGTGTATTTGTAAAGGCGGAGTAATGATGAATGGTGTACTTGTAAAGGCGGAGTAATGATGAATGGTGTACTTGTAAAGGCGGAGTAATGATGAATGGTGTACTTGTAAAGGCGGAGTAATGATGGTGTACTTGTAAAGGCGGAGTAATGATGAATGGTGTGTTTGTAAAGGTGTAGCTCATCCCACTAATTGTGTGGTACAGCGGGACAGAACGCAGACTGTGCCACTGTGCAGGTATTTGTTCAAACTGCAAGCTGTGATGATGGCTTTAGAAAGAAAGACATATTTCATTAAGGGCAGACACCCAAATGCTATTTAGTGCATCTGTGGAGCCTATGTGTGTATTTATCTGTCTATCTGTTGTAGTTATTTTATTTTATTACTCATTCATTCTTACCATGGACACAAATCCTAGCACAGCTCCTGACTTTATTACAATTGCTTTAGCTTCCTCTCCAGTGTGCTGTTCCGGGAGAGTTTAGTATCTGAGGCAATCCTCCACTGAAGGAGCGTGCTGGTGCAGGATCGTTTAGATTACAAGATAAATCCTCAGAGGCACTCTGAACGAACCTGGATGAACGGGGGGGGCAGAGAATGAGAGAGTTAAAGAGAGAGAGAGAAATGAAGAGAGGGAGGTAGAGTAAGAAAGGGAGAGAGAAAATTTGAGGGAGAGAGAAGAGAGGGAGTTAAAGGCAGAGAAAGAGAGATTGAGCAAGCGAGGTATCCAGCAGCATCAGCAAGGGTCTGCAAACATCTGCTATCTCCCTGAACCCCCTGCTCCCATGTTTACTTAAGCCGTGATCCAAAACACTTAGCCACCATTAATTCCTAAGACAGATTAAGCCCAAACCCTCTGGCGTATATTCTCACTTGCTGTTTCTGTCATGTTTAGATACATATATAAGAAAATATTTGATTTCACATTAAATGATTTATAGGTCAAATACCAAGTACTAAAAATGAACTCACCCTGGTTCCTTTCTCGTGTATATTCCCAGATTTACTGTGCATCAACAAAAATTATTGAAAAAAGAATTATGATTCATATAACAGAAGTGGGTTTTCAGAGATTCTGAGTGATTCAGAAAGTCCAACAAACACTGCATACACTGATCCAGTGATCCACCACACCAGTGTAGCACCAGTGATCCAGTGATCCACCACACCAGTGTAGCACCAGTGATCCAGTGATCCACCACACCAGTGTAGCACCAGTGATCCACCACACCGGTGTAGCACCAGTGATCCAGTGATCCACCACACCAGTGTAGCACCAGTGATCCACCACACCGGTGTAGCACCAGTGATCCACCACACCGGTGTAGCACCAGTGATCCACCACACCGGTGTAGCACCAGTGATCCACCACACCGGTGTAGCACCAGTGATCCACCACAAGTCCAGATCCAGATATTCCAGATCCATGTTCAAGCGTCTGTGTGGAACCCCCTCTGACCAGACACATCACACAGATGAGACGCAGCACACGGTTGACTTCATCCATTCTGCACACTGCATGCATTTCCTTTGTTGTTAACAGTGAACAGAGTCAATATAATCAATATAGTCAATATAAGGAAAAATAGAAATGTGGGGAATGTGAATATATACTGATATGAAACTCCCATGAGAGACACTTTCATGGACCAAGCATGTCGCATTTAACTGGAACTGGTTGAGATTGAAACTTGCATCTTTAGAATTGATGAGTGTTTTTCTGTTCTAGGAGCATACAACAGCACCTATGGTTTTTTTACATTCTCCCTCATTAAAACCCTTTTAAGTTTAATTAGCATTATTAACATTAAATACATATTCCATCAAAATCCTTAATATCCTATAGAATGCAGGTGGGTAGAAGCATGTTGAGCTTCATACGGTGTTGAATACTTTACCAGTAAGCAGATCTTGTGGACTGGGGGACCGGGGGACTGGACTGGACTGGGGGACAGGACTGGGGGGATGGGACTGGTGAGAAAGTGGACAGGAACAGTGAGGGTTCATCTTCCTCTACACACACTTCCAATACTCACAGTAGTATATAGTTGACATCGTTTAATTGTGTATGCGCTCTGGTCAAAGTGTAATCAGGCTTTTTTTTTAAGCCTTACAGGTGCAGTAGTAGCTTAGCATTTTTGTGCCGTTTCCTCTTTGGTAATCTTCCTGTTTCCCCCTGGTTAGCACGTTTCTTTTTGTGTCTCTTTTTGAAGATTGTCACTGAATAAAAGATTTATCCTTTGAGCAGAAAGAGTCTGGTTCTTCTGACACACCAGCGCTACGTTGGAGGGGGACGCTTCCACTGAGCTAGAAGACATCGAGTGGTGCATCAGTAAACTGCAGGGAGGACAGAGAGGACGGTGATGAGACACCTGGACACCGTACTCCACAGCTGCAAGAGGCCACGAGGTTGGACGGTGGCCGTCACCCTGAAGCACCTGCGCTTGGCACTGGACCTGATTGAACTCACCACTTCGTCGGTACTGTAGTGCTCTCGTGTCTGATCACAAGGTAAGTCCAAACATCAAATGTGACCGAGAATGCTTAATTGGCAATGCTTTTCATTCACACACACACGTCTAAACTCCTTCATGGTATCAGCTAGTCTGTTCTGATGTGAGAGGAAAAAAATATCGCGAGACTGTAAGAAATGACCTGAAAGTGCCTCTTCCCGTTAGACCGGCGCTGAAGTGCCACAGAAACTACCTGTGCCGGAAAAATGGGAAAGAAAGCGTTTTCGTTCCTTTCAAACGCTGCAATCTTGACTCGGAGCGTGATACTGTATAAAAGGAAAGCAAAATGGATATCATATCAAAGCTGGAAAATCAAAAGTATTCAGTTGTGCACAGTGATTCAAGGAAATCCTACGTACCTCTACCACACAACTAAGCTTAGCTTCCCTCTGTTAAGGGAAAGTGCTACTTAACACTACTCTATGCTTACTCTTAAGATGGGAGTCATTTCATTATATCAATTTTCACCCCAATTCGAAATTTGTCCTCCACATTTACCAGTGCTGTTAGAACACACACACACACACACACACACACACACACACACTAGTGATTACTAGGGGGCTGTGGTGCACACGTGCCCAGAGCGGTGGGCAGCCCTAGCCCGGCACCCGGGGAGCAGTTGGGGTTAGGTGCCTTGCTCAAGGGCACCTCAGTCATGGCCTCAGGTCTGGGAATCGAACCCACAACCCTCCGGTCACAAGACCAGTTCCCTACCACAGGACCATGACTGCCCCTTGACGTTACACTCAGACACTACTGTGTAGCACTAGCATTATTGGGTTTTTTTAATAGATATTTTTACACATTGAACATAGTAGCATTAAATGTTTAGAGACCGCCATCGGCACCATCAGTTACAGAGGCGGTCTTTGCATAGAGGCGTGGCTAGGCAACTGCCTTGGGCCCCTCCCACTGCAGCCCACTGTAGGAGCCCCCTGACTAGCTAACTTCTTTCTCGCATATTAATGTTGATGGACCCCCTAGCTAAATTCACCTTGAGCCCCCAAATTGCTAAGTCCGCCACTGATCAGTTATATGAATACACAATTCTCTTAAACTCTGAAGAAAACAAATACTAAAATGAAGGTATTTTCTGTTAGCTAAATGTGGTTGGTCCATGGCCTGATTAACCGTGTAGGCTGCAGTCTAGAGCCTCACGTGCGTTATGGTCATCGCATTAGCAATAATTAATAAATAAATGCATTTCCAATAATTGTTTTACCATTAGGCCTTTTCGACTTAATGCCTGCACAGATTGATCGCCACCGGGTTCCGTAATGACGTAAGCGGATACGATGACGTAGGCGGCCACGGTTCCTCTTCACGTGCGTGAGCACAGAGACGTCATCATGACGACAGATTCATCTGCAAGGACTCGTGTCTCAACAAACAAACAACAAACTGTAATAGGCTACTGCTCAAATGCGAAATTAAATTTTATATTTAAAAGAATTTTATATATTTGCATATTGATATGAAAACGCGCAAATATGCGGTTTATCTTCAACAAGCCCATTTACTTCGTGAGATGGAGAATGTGCTAAAATATCAACTTCGTTTACTGTTGGGTTCTGTTTTTCATTCAGTATTTCATCAGACAGGTGCAGAAAACTTATTAACTGATAGCACCTCCTTGGAAATTTGAGAATGGTGTCCACAAAACAAAAGCTGCCATATAAAAGTCCTAAATTGACCATGTATTTCAGAAGTGGTCAAGCGAGCGTTTTCCGTGATCACTCGCTTGGCTGAAGTACTGTTTACATCACCTGCCTTTTGTTTGTTTTTGTTTTCCTGTTGTTTTCTAGTTGCATTAGAATTAATGTAGGCGTACCCTTGTATCGCTTCACACGGCCCTATTCATTATACTGTCATTGTTTTTTTTTATATTGCTTACATAAAAGCTTCATTTTAAAGGGCCCAGATTCACGGCCCTCGGTCACAGGGCTCAATCCGGCCCTGGGGCCCACAATGGCGTGCACATGCTATTTCGTTGGTCAAAAGCAGGAAAATTTATTTTATATAGATGATCAACCCTCTGAAACCTTTTTGGTAAAGGCTTCTTTATATGCAGTGCTCCTAACCGCAATGCGAATCGGCGTGTAAAATACCGATTGTAAACATTAGGACAAATCACAGAGGGAAAACACTACAATTTACACAACTGCAATTTGCCACGTGCCTGACCTTTGACAACCTCGTGCTGCGTTTTTGACTGGCCCATAGCTCGTGACCCGGAACCTCCTCTCTTCAACTTCCGTCTTTCAAATGTTTTTAAGGTTCAACCTGTAGAAGCATCAAAACACTCGCAGTGTAGGTATATGATACACATATGAATTTGTATTAAAACGCATCGGTGATGAATGGCCTGATGAATTTCACCATTCTCGTTATTCACCATTATTCATTCAGGTGTAACGGTTTCAGTGGATCATTTATAATTGGCGCTAATTTTAACTGGGTTTAATGTTCAGTTTAGTGGCAGTAAACTACTTAATCTGGTGTGCTGGCGCCCTCTGCTGGTGACTCTGTAAAATGGCATATTTCAACACGAGTTGAAATGCAGTGAACTAGTAAGATACGGAGAGATGATAAAACTGCAGTGAAATACAGGACGTTTCGGACAGAAGGTCCTTCATCATCTTAAGCACTTTGCTTGCACAGCTGATGAAGGTACTCTGTCTGATACAACCATATGGTTCAAAGCTTTTCCTAAAAGAGGCACAGTTACATTAAACAATGAAATAAACCTTGTGATTTTAATAGATAATTTTAATGAAGGAAAAAGAGTATACACCATAGGAAAAAGAAAATCCCAGAATAAAGAACACATTTATTCAACAACACAGCAACAGTTTTCATTTAAACGGTTATGTGAGCATGATATTTTCATTTATGACCATTTAATGGTTGATCCAGCATCACATAATCCTGCTGGCTTTTGTTTTTATTTTTTAAAACATCTGTAGGCTTACCCTCATCCCCAGTTCGGCTTTGTATACCAAGGTGGGAAAATATATATTTTTTTAATCTAAAGTGCTAGCTGTTACACACCAGTGTCTAGGTCTAACCATGTAGTGCTCACCTAGGCACAAACTACAGATGATCAAAAATGGCAGGAGAACCCTTCACCACCACAGGGTCGGGGTTGGTACCCTTCACCACCACAGGGTCGGGGTTGGTACCCCTCACCACCACAGGGTCGGGGTTGGTACCCCTCACCGCCACAGGGTCGGGGTTGGTACCCCTCACCGCCACAGGGTCGGGGTTGGTACCCCTCACCGCCACAGGGTCGGGGTTGGTACCCCTCACCACCACAGGGTCGGGGTTGGTACACAGCTCTGCAGAGAGTACCGTGCTGTCCACTCTAATTAGAACATCCCCATCATGATTAATGTTGAATTTAATTGATTCATTTCGTTTGACAGCTTGTACTGTAAATACACTTTCACAGCAATAATAAATAAACCCAGGGCAGAATAAGTCAAAAATATGATGCAAGTCTTGCCTCAGTAAGTGTAAGAAATTGAAGCTTATTGAAATGAATAGGAATCCATTTGATCAGCACTGGGTAGACATGTTAGGACACCATATTGCTTCTGGATCATCTGGCCACTGTTCTGGAAATGACAAAATCTGAAGACTAATGAAGGAATCAATAACAAAGTCAAAGAAGCGATTAAAGCACATGAACCCTCATGACCAGATGTGACAGAGGTGATTTTCAAAAGCATTCCCCCGAAATTAAGCCAAGGACAAGTATTGCGTGCAAAGTGTGTGAAGCATACAATGCACAGAACAACAAAAGATTATTCCACATTAAACCCCCTGGTTCCACACCATTTCTACAGAGAGGCATTAAAGCCCAGAGTGATGTTCATGGCACTTTTTGGGAATGATGAATTTTACAGCCAGAGATACCCTTCTCCTGGCTGGCAGGGTTCTGGTTTTGTTCATAGTTGCTCTTTACCTGTAAACGTAGTTAGACTCATGTTCAGTTGTTATAGGATCCCACAGAATCCAAAAGTAAAGTCCTTAAATCAAAATTTGACAAACATCTACATAAACATCTTTTAACATATATCCTTGCTGTGTCCCAGGTTTTCCTTCCCGAAAATATCAAGACATGACAGATGGTTACATTCATGTTTTCTGCATCATTCCTCAGGAACATGAAGACTTGTGATATCAGTGGAGCGGAGAGCCGGGTCAGGGGTCAGATCTCACTATGCTACAATACTGTGTTAAAATGTCTCATCTGGAACGAATAGTTCTCCCAATTTTTAACATGAACCATCTGTCATGTTTCAGCACATTTCTCTGAAATGAGGAAGTCCTGCAAAACACTCCTGCAGTGGGGAAATCAAATGCTGTGTAGGTCAAATCAGAGGATTTGGGGGCATTACGACTCCTTTTATGAAATTAATAAGATTCAAAGTTTAGCCAGTGAATCTTTGACATCACTTTGACTCCTTGAATGTAGTGGCTCCAAACTCTATAGTGGATGGTGACATTTAATATGATTTGATATGAAATTACACCAGAGTGAACTTTTACACCATATGAATAAACTCAATGCTTCTTTTCCTTACACAGAATAGACTCTGACCAGTAAAGACCACTGTCCAGCAGAGGCCGTTTTCTCTCTTTCCACTCTTCCTTCAAGGTCCAAAGGTCACTCGGCGTATATCTCCGTGTCGGGCCGAAGCTGGGAGTGGACGCCCCCCGGCCCCAGAGCTGTTGAGTACAGTCTGCTGCTCTGTGGATGCATGCAGCCATAATTAGGAAAAATGGCCGCCCCCATTTGAACGGGTCTTTTATGCTTCACAGACACGTAAGCGTCCATGTAATCGGAGCGAGACGGCATGAACATGCTACAGGTCCTCGTCCTTCTCTGCGCCGGGTACGCCGGTCTGTAATCGTGCTCCAGAGTCCCTTTGGCGTAGCTTTCTTGCCGATGAGCTCTCGCACTTTGTGACCTCTCCGATCGCTGCAAACCGTGAGCCCTGAGCTTGGCCTGCTGGTAGTCTTCCTTAGAGCAGCCGCCAAGAGTCTGGAACATCAGCTTGTCCTGGACGTGAAGGTGCGCTCTGCCGTCATCAGTGGAGTCGGGACGCTTGAAGTCGGGACAGCTGTACTCTTTCTGCAGGCCCGGGTGGTGCGCCAGCAGCTGTGGGTAGTTCAGCATGGAGCAGCTCTGCTTCAGCATCAGGGAGGCCTTGGCACCACGCCTGCCGCTCCACCTCTCTGCCCCATCAGGCTGGCACGCGATGGGCTCGCCGAGCGGCTGTTCTGGGGAGTAATCCTGCACCATGGTCACTCTGTATTTCCCATCAGCCCCCTCAGTTGAAATGAGCACGTCGTTGCCCAAATCGGACGTGCTCCGAGCCTCGACTACACCTCGGCACCTCTGGGTGCCTCTCTGGACGTGGGCCGGGCCCACGGCGAGATCCGGCAGCCTCTTGTTCCAGATGTTTCCTTGTCTGATGGACTGACCGAAACGTCGATCAGATAAACCGGCATCCAGAGCGTCGTACACTGCGCTATCCTTCGCTCTCGGTCCAACGTCTTGTTTGATGAAACTACGTTCCCTGCTGAAGGGCGGGTGGGGCAGGGGGTTGTGAAGGTCCTGACCGCTGCTCACGACTCGGCCATAGTGGACGGGCGGCCTGCGTGTGGTGTAGGAGCGGCTGCATCCCTGACTGCTCGCGCGTAACGCGTCCGGATTGCTCTTTCGGGCCTCCGGAAAGGGGCTGTACCTGTACTGAACTCTGCCGTCCTGGAAGTAAGGCCGTACCTGGTGGATGTCTGAGGGAACTCGTCTCTGGCAGGATTGATGCTGGAAGAAGAAAAATTTGTCCTCCGGTGGCGCGTGCATTGAACGCACCCGGCGAATAGTGGGATACACGGAGGCGCCATCCATGGGCGGGTACCTCGGCCCACCGGGTCCATGGACACGCCCTGGTGAATATTCCTTCCTCTGTTGACCTTTGTATTTAATAGACAGGTGGAGGGACCTGGGTATTAAAGTGCTGTAGTGGTCCCTGGAGAAGCTCTCGGCCTGGTGCTGCTGGTAGCCAGGCTGATGATAGGAGCCGCTCTGCCTCGGAGGGCTGGACCAGGACTGGGGATACAGGGTCCCCGAAGGGCCCGGCATACTGGCGTCTTTGGAGCTATACTGGTAACCCGAACTCGGAGAAGTGACCGGAGGATGTGGAAGAACTTCCTGGACCGAAGATGGCATGGCTGCTTCGGTTAATATGGCACGGAAGTTGTTTGCGTTGGCAGCTTGCTTGCTGAGCAGAGCAGCCCTGGCGGAGGGGCTCTCTGTGGCGTGGTAGGCGGAGAAGTTCTCTGATGGAGAGAGACGAGGCCTCTGGCTGTCACATGGTTCTGTCTCAGGGGCCGGGCCTGGGCAGCCGCCATCCGTACCCACTCCAACATGGCGCACATTGTCCCTCGCCGATGACTGGCCGCTCGGAGCACGTTGTGCGTCTGGGCCTTTGGAAGACGGGTCGGGAGGAACCACGTTTGCTCGGTGACCCACGGCGGGCGTGTCCCCTCCGTCAGAGCAGCTAAGCCCGCTCTCGCTCCCCCGACACGCACACGTGCTCTGGGGGCTGCTGGAGTCGGTGCGGTTCCCGGGAGAGACCGCACTGGAAGAATCTGCAAAGGTTCTGCGGGAGGTGCAGGGATCTTTCCTTGGGCCAGGAGGCCCCGGAGGCTGTGGTGGGGGGGGCGGGGGCCACTGCATCAGGGACAGCGGGTCCTGGAGGTGGAGCGGAGACACGGGGGTGGGCGGCTCCGAGCTCCCTCTCTGGCGCAGCTGAGAGGCTTGCTGGGCAGACTGGGCCAGGGCCAGGGCCAGGATACGGGCCGCGCTCTTCCCCGCCGGCTGGGGGGTGATGAGAGACACGGACCTCACCAAGCCCGGAGTGCAGTCAAACACCACTGCGCCTACAGACGGGACAGGTACAGAGTGATTCATGTGTCACGCAGGAAACAGTATCAATAACAAATGATAATCAAAGCATTACGAAAGATCGTCAAACAGACGCTATGAAGACAAATAAATGTTTGAAGGCGAGAGCTCTCGGGTTGACCTGTTCCTGGACGCTTCAGAGAGTGGGACGGCCCGTCACGGGGTCCAGCCTCTCCCTGGCGTGAGGAGGAAGGACCCTCGCCACCCAGCGCTGACTCGCTGGGCTCGATCGGCTGTGACGTCACTTTAGTATCAGAGGCAACGTCAGCCTCAGAGCCGTGGAACCGAACACTCGCTGGCAAAGCAGAGGTCGGTTTTGCCGATGCCGAGTGCCTGTGACTGGAGGCCCGCGGGCCCTTTGGCTCTGTGTCCGGCGGCCCTGCATCACCGCTTCCCTTCTTCCTCCTGCCCCCTCTCCCTCCGTCGGAAGTGGCAGCTCCGTCCGCCGCTGCCCCGAGCCGGTACGCCGACGGCTCTGTGGCGAGGTGGGCGGGGTGCGGGGGCGGCATGTACGCTGGCACGCGCGGCTCCTTCCCGCCGTCTCTCGAGCTGCTCTGGGAGCCTCCGTGACCTCTGCTGTTCATCAGCTCTTCGCTGAATGACGTGGACAGGGCGTCGCTGGTGGAGCGTGGCCTGCGGACCCGATACGCCCCCAACCCTCCTGCAGAAGAGACAGAAGGTCCTTCAGTCATGAAGCCTGACGGTAAAGCGACAGCCCGAACTGCGTGAGCTCACGAGAATCTGATTTTACCCTCGTGATTGTGCGAAGAGAGAGATTCTTCGCTTTTGGCTGATCGTATTGTTCCAGTGTCTCCTCTACCACCTGGAAGAGCAGAGCAAGACTGTGGCTGATCTTTCCACTACGCTTTACACACTTTACCATGCACTCGAAATACTGAAGGAGGCGTGGGTGAGACGTGAGTGAGACGTGAGTGAGACGTGAGTGAGACGTGAGTGAGACGTGAGGTCCTGACCTGGGAGCGCTGTGGTCTTGATCTCATTGGGCTCGCTGGGCTGGCGGAGCAATTTGCGCTTGGCCACTGAGGACGATTTGCCCATATTGAAGAAGGAACGCCAGCTCGCCACAGGAGATTTCTTCGTCTTGCTCTGGGTCTTCTTCCTACAAAACCATCCCATCTCATTTAGAGTACACAACACGGGTCATTACAGAACACCACGCAGTTTATACTCCCAGAACAGCAGAACCCAAGGACACCAACAGTCACAGCCATGCAAACAAACAAAATGGCAAAATAAAAATGGCGTGGGTGATCTGAAAGCCCAACGTGAACCCAATCGTGTTTCTCACTAAACTGTGACAGACATGTCGACACCTGGGATCTCGATCCAGTGTTACAAAAAAACATTCTTCTGTAATAGCTATAAAACCTTAGACTGTTGGACAGTTGAAGGCAAAACGATGGGTAATGGGCACATTAATAGACATTTCTCGTGAGAATAGTGTCAAAACGTTGCAACACATGCTAAGGCGAACACAGAAGGAACCCAGTTCAGAAGGTCATTTAGAATTATGTTCAAAGCTTCTTATCTGTCAGTGTTCGCTATCGTTGAAGTTGGCTTCTCTGCCCGAACAAAAGACCGAACCACTAAAGTGATTAGTTTTCCCGTATTCTCTCAACCGACAGTTAATTAGGTTTCATTTTGGCATGAACACTGCATGCTTCTGTAACAAGTGCGCCAGGCCACCACAGACTACTGAGGGAAATACAATCACATGCTTTGCGTTCACTTCTGCGGCACCCAGGCACTGAAGCGCGGAAGATGCTCGGATTTCATTCCAAGGTTTGTATTGTGTTTCAAACTGGTACAAAACTGCACGTCACTGAGGAAAAGTAGTGTTGGCATGATTCATATTTTAATGTGCGCTGAATTCCAAAGTAAAACAACCACGCTGGCATTTTGCTTTCACATGGAGGAATGGTATTTGGATACTGTGGGAGAAGCGATCAAACGTCGGTTGTTTTGATCGTGGTTCTTTAGAACAAATGTCTTTTCATATCCAAAAAGCATACAGTCCTTCTGACTGGGTGAAGCACGGACACACCTGTCCACAGGCAGCTGGACGACGGTGTGGAACCGTCCCTGCAGGGCGGCCGGTCCCTCCCCCACCTCGATGTATCTGCCGTCGGGAGACACGGGGGAGGCCAGCTGGGCCTGCGTGCGGGCTTGGGCCTCCTCCAGGGAGAGCAGCTTGGTGGACGGGGAGCAAACTAGCAGAGATTTGGGCCGCGTGACGGGACCTGGGAACACACACCACAGAAATGCAGATGTTTAAACTCAGCGAGTGATGAGTGGGGGGGGGGGGGGGGGGGGGGTACGAAGGACAGGGGGCAAGGGATGATGGGTAAGGGTGAGGGGGGCGGGGCAGAGGCACCCACCCGTACTCTCACGGATCAGCGTGCTGAGCCTCCGGCTGAAGAGCACGTCCACATGACTGAGGATGAACTCCACCACCACCGACTGCACCCGCACCTCCATGAAGGCGGAGGTACCACCGAAACACGCCGACTCGATCTGCTTCGACCTGCCACGCACCCGCCACGATCGAGGAAATTCAGAGAGAAGTTCACGCAGAGGTTCATGGGGACTTTACTACAAACAGCAAAAGCAGATTTTTGCTTTGTACATGTTTAAAAGTCTTAAAATGGAGACAGCAGAATGGCACCACAGGACATTCAGTACTGGAGTATTCAGTACTGGAGTATTCATTAAGGGAATTCACAGGAAAAGATGCAATTACATTACAGTGCTTTAGTGTTGTGGCTAAATACACTACCAAATACATGAATGCATACTATGTATGTAATGTATATTAAATACAGACTTATGAGTTTCAATCTATATAGACACTTATTTAAATCTACGCTTTAAATCAGCGCTTTAAATCGACATAGTTTCTGCATACTGATCTACTAACTGCACACATCAGTTCTACACAGAGCAAGACGACCCACCTGAGCAGGTTGGGTGCCCACACTATCGCCAGGTTTTTACAGTGCATGTTGGTGATGTTACTCAAGGTGGCCATGTGTGCCAGGTGCCTCATCAGGAACTCCAGAGTTCTGGAAAACAAAAGACGACCCTTCATGTAAAGAACAGAGGCAACCGCAGTCCTGCTTCTCCTCACTAGAGGGCGCTGTGCTCCAAACGAACCTGTAGTGCGGAGGAGGCAACTGCTGAATGACGTCGTGGATTTTCACAATCCTTTCGTCGTCGGTGGCTGCTGACACCGCATCCTATAAAACAAACAAGAATATGAGCCGTACACACACACACGCATGCATGCATCGCCAACGGCCACAAGCACTCGTCTTAATTCACTTCCGCTAGCATGGATTAGATCTGAAGGCTAGATTAGTGGGTCACGGCTCTAATGCCTCTGCACTTACTGAGAACCTGTCGTAGAGCTGGTAGGTGAGGAGGGGGTTGGGCAGCTCACGGAAGTACAGCTTGCACAGCGACCCCACCGAGTGGATGTCCTGGACCGACACGTCCTTGCTGAGGTCCGGTACATGTTCCGAGTCGAACTCGTGCCTGTGCAAACCACAGACGACGCGACTCACACATCCGAACCTGACTGTGTGTTTAGCACTACAGGCCGATTAAACCTTGAATTGTCTCACAGGTGCAGGTCTGACAGAGCAGATTTGTGCGTTTGCCGTTTCAGCACACCTGATTCAACTCACCGGGTCATTAGCAAGCCCGTCCTTCTGGAGCTGAGTCAGGACCAACTCGCAGTCAGGAAGATCACAAATTGGCTACATTTAGGGCACAATGGCTGAAAAAAACTGATGGACAGAAATTCTTGTTACCGCAGTTTCTGAATGTTGGAGGCGACCCCGGACAAGCGGTAAATTCCATCCACGACTCCGTGCTTCTCGATGAACTCTGCACAGCTCTTGATAACTTGAGGCACTGCAGAAGGTAGAGCCCAAATGGGCAATCGAAACATGAGGATATGCTAAATGGAGCTGCTGGGCGCCCCCTGGTGGCTGGAGACCGGCGCTCTGCGCTCACACTGACCGTCGTGGCCGGAGTTGAGCAGGTGCTCTCCCAGGTCGCAGCCGAACACCCTCTCACGCAGGATACCGCACTGACGCAGCTTCTGCTTGGTGGGACGGGACTTCACGAAGGAGCGCAGGAAGGTGATCAGTTTCCCGTGCTTCCTGCACACTGATGGACATGGAGACACACGGAGACGCAGGGACCTTAGAGACAGAGGCCAGCCACACCCAAACCTGAACACGCAGCTTAGCTCCAGTTCCACTGGCTCTGGTTGCACATCTAATAATGTCCCACATATTTACATCCATGACACAAATGACTGGGATTATTTGAAGATGGTTATACTGCTGCAGGAAACATGAGTTAATGATCCAGGGGACCTGTGCTATAAAACCACTACAGGTTTATAGGTGGAAGATTCAGTCTGAGCTGTGTGGGCAGAGGCTGTAGCAGGGACGTTTGCACAACAAACAACCCACTTAAATTTACAAGAAGACAAGAAAGGCAAAGGAATAGCCTAGTTTGTTTCATTCACATCATCTCATTATTCATTCACACAAAGGTCACCTGGCTTGGGCAATGAACCAGACATGTTTGCAGGAACCTTCTCACTGATTAGTTCAACACACTCGCCAGGGAAAAATCCCACCTGAGAAGAGGAGAGGGGAGGAGAGAAGAGGGGAGACAAGCTTCAGTGAGTGCCAAGCTAAGATGAACAGACTACTCAGATCAATACTCAATCTAAATGGCTACAGTTGCAATCTTAGCTCTGGACTCTGGAACAGATTTTTTGTTTAGGTAACATTAGAAATTACAACAGAATAAATACAAACTATTCAAGATCATTATGGTGTGTAAACCACAGCCGGGTCCCTGCACCTGAAAGCCGTGTTTGCCTCTCCACCAGCCCGTGTCTTCCTTCGGAGGCATATCAATGACTGAAACAATATCCCCAACCTGTAAGCACGAGAGTCAGATGCTGTGATCAACCATCTGGAAGTCAAATGGCACCGTGGACCCGGGCCAGCAGGACTCGCCTCGAAGGAGATCTCGTCAGCAGCCTGGGCAGTGTAGCGCTTCAGGACGTGGGCGGCAGCTACCGCAGGAACGTTGATGGAGGTCTCGTCATGCACCAGCAGGTGGTTCCCTCTGTTATCAATCTGACACACACACACACAAAATATGCAGAAAGAAAAATAACTTTTGCTTTTTTGTACAGGATTTAAGCAGGCATGGTATGTTTTGGCTGCTGTAATAGCTACAGTATTTAATGTCTATTGGTTTTTCGCAAAAATATGGCAAAAGGCCACTGAAGTACATTCAAACTAATACTATGTGCTACTCAGCAAAGTATAATACTATGTGCTACTCAGCAAAGGGGCACCTGGACAAATAATTTTCCTTTGCAGAGAGCTGATTAAGTTCTGCTGTGTAGGACCTCTGAAAGGTCAGATGGATGGGTTGAAGTTAGCAAGGAACACACCTGTGCCTGTACCCATACATACAGTACCCACACCTGTACCCGCACCTGTACCCATACAGTACCCGCACCTGTACCATACATACAGTACCCACACCTGTACCCATACATACAGTACCCACACATACAGTACCCGCACCTGTACCCATACATACAGTACCCGCACCTGTACCATACAGTACCCGCACCTGTACCCATACATGCAGTACCCGCACCTGTACCCATACATGCAGTACCCGCACCTGTACCCATACATGCAGTACCCGCACCTGTACCCATACATGCAGTACCCGCACCTGTACCCATACAGTACCCGCACCTGTACCATACAGTACCCGCACCTGTACCCATACATACAGTACCCGCACCTGTACCATACAGTACCCGCACCTGTACCCATACATGCAGTACCCGCACCTGTACCCATACATGCAGTACCCGCACCTGTACCCATACATGCAGTACCCGCACCTGTACCCATACATACAGTACCCACACCTGTACCCAAACTCATTCTTCACACCTTGCTAAAAGATCAGGCAGGCCAGGCCAGCTGGATATCCATGGAATTATAAATATTACCTTCTTAAAAACATAAAGGCTTGTAGCATAAATTAAAATTTGATATATATTTAGTGAAAGGGACCATAAACAGGCAATGAAGCGGGTGCCTCTTATTACCCATAATGCCGCTGACCTTATTCATCTCTGTAAATGCGTTCCGTAGTTGGGAATGTAATCCCTGTTTAACTGGCCATCACAATGGTTTGTCTTTTTCTGTGAAAAACCACCATATGATTTGCAACAGAGGCACAGATCATTTGGGGCATTTTACTATCGACGTTTAATCACTGCATCTTTTTTTTTCCAGAAGTACATTCACTCTGTTTTAGTGCTTGTGAAGTCGTGGCTCATTTTAGCTTATGTCATTTAGGACAATGATGCTTTGTGTTTGTAAGTGACTAATGTTACTTGAGAGGGGTGTGAGAGTCCGTGTGTCGGCTCCGTGACACAGAGCTGGTCTACCACCTCTTTGTACTTCCTCATAAAAACTAAACCAACAAAACACATCACATGATCGACACCCAGATTGAACGCCCGGAGGAGGCATCTGCAACTCAAGACTTCCTCTACTCCACCTTAGCCCAGAGATACCACAGGCCGCCTGGACGCCAGAGACGCCAGCCTCTAGGAGAGGGCGGGGTCAGGGCTGGCTCTGGGCGGGTTCAGGGCCAACTCGGGGTGGGGTCCAGCCAGCCACTCTCACACACACACACACACACACACACACACACTACCTCCATCCACGTCAGCACCGGTCCGCAGTTGATCTTGTTGTCGGCGATGGCGGAGAGGCGGGAGAGGTAGGCAGTTAGCATCTGGCAGAGCGGCTGAGGAAAGAGAAGGAGGAGATGAAGGAGGAGGAAGAGGAGGAGGAGAGGGGAACGAATGAACACAGGACGGAGCTGTCGAGATGCTGGATAAGCGCTGACCCAAGGGCATCCTAACGGACCTGCAGAAATGTCTCTGCTGGGGATTTTTGCTGCCTGCTAATGTATCCTCAACATTTGGAGCATTGCTAGAGTCCTTCAGGAGTGCCTGTTTGGGGTATCTACACAGCTCTCTGTACCACCATCCACCATGAGAAGAAACCACAACCAGGTTTTGCTCTAGACACTTTGAATGACCGTTGTGTATGAAAGGTGCTATATAAATAAACTTGCCTTGCCTTGCCTAGACAGCACTTTGTGCTAGCCGGCTTTTTAATGCCATCTTATTTACAGTTTTTTTGTGTGGTTTACTTACATGAGGACATACATTTCTAAATTCATTACAATTAAGAATGTCAAAAAAATGACTGCACATAGTTCAGTATTCTAAGTGCTTCCCTTGGTGTGATTTAGCTAACGGCTCCGTGACAAAGCGCCTCCAGCACGTGTGTGTGCTACACCCTGGGCCTACTGAGGTCTAGTGAAGGCTGTTTCACCTCTGTGGCAGTTTCCTTCAGTCATGCATTACTGGCTTGCCATGAGTCACAAGACGAGCCTTGACAACGAAGATAATAATCTCATCTCATCTAGCTTAAACAAATCTTCATTTTTCTTCACCATACAAAACTTCATGCATACAGAACTTAATGTTTTTACAATCACTTGCTGCATGTTTGTGATAGAAGAGGCTGGTTCTGACAGATGCCTGCTGTTAGGTGAAACGGACTAAGCTTGGCGAAGGCCAGGACGCGTCTACCTCAGACTGGTCCCTCAGGCTGTCGATGCGCTGAAGCTCCAGGAGCTTGGAGAACCTTCGGTCATAAATACAAAGATGGAGATGCTTGTCAAGGACCCGAAAATCTTCATATGACCGCTTCACAATCCATCTCCGCCCCTGGCACACGGAGAGAGAAACGTGACGTGGAGTAAGAACAACGTGGGGGACGAGCAGGACGTTCAAAGCGACCTCGTTGGAAGCCAGCGGAGATCTTAAATAATTTTTCCTTGCAGTGAAGATCCTGACATTTCCATAGAGAGACAGAATGAAGGCGTTTTCTAACATGAAGCTGGACGTTAGTGGAATTAGCGCTGGCGCAGTGATGAAACTAGCTCTGAACCCAGCTGGCTAGAGCAGTGGGTTCTTCCCTGTGGCAATGAGATTTCATACAGCCGGATAATAAGATCTGCTCGAGCGCAGAAATACAGCTCCTTATCGGAAGAGCAGCACACACCTCACAGAATCTCCCACCTCCCTTACACACACTACCCTCAATGGACCGCCATCCAAAATTAGAAAATAAAGCTGAAATCATATTTTTAGGAGTTCTTCTATGCCACTGTGTATGATACCCTCTCATCTCGAGCCCCAGATCATCTTTGTGAAGACACTCTGCTCCATTGGCTGGTTTGCCTCTTTGATCTTGTAGCTTCCCTCTCAGTGCAGGGCTGGCCCCCACGCACCCACAACCACATCTCCACCCACATCTCCACCAAGACCCTCCACAAGAGTGCAGCGCTACCTGGCAACAAATCTGCACGAGATACGCGAGCTCCTTGGAGTCCACGCCGTCGCCGTGTGTCAACTCGCTCTGATCCTCGGCCAGGGAGAGCTGGAGAGAGAGAGAGAGAGAGAGAGAGAGAGAGAGAGAGAGAGAGAGAGAGAGGCATCTGTCAGCAGAGAGGAGAAGGTGGAGGAGCAGGTTTACAGCACGAGAGCAGAGGCAGGTTCTCTAACGTAGGAGGACGGCACTTTCGCAGAGAGGAGAGGGAGAGGGGTGAACATACTGCCATCTAAATCCGCATGAATTAATTCAGTTACACTGATGTATTCTTTGCTGATGAAGACCACTTTGAGTTTATCGTTTGGTAATGATAATCGTTTATTGGTTTGACATCAGAATTTCGGTCAAGAATTGCAACCACTAATTTAATCTGTCCAACAGACTACAGTCTTCTATTCGGATTAGGCCTTGTTTATATAATACTAGTTATAAGGGAAATGTTAATAATCAGGAGATCCATCGTGTAAACCTGTGACACACCAAAGCAGGTGACACACAAAAGTTCTTTAATTATCTACAAAAATGATCCTTCCTAGCACAAATAGGTTAGTGTCCAAAAATAACCTTAACCGACACGTGACAGTTATGAGGTCTAGTGAGAGTGGTATAACACTATGGAATACATCACAACTTGAGAGCAATAACTTATAACTGCACCTCATAATTACTAATAAACATAATAACCACCATTATCACTACACATAATATAAATAATGTGTTTGATACGAGACACATTTAGCTTCACCACATTTAGCCTCACAGGCTAAATGATAAATCTGCTAAAGCCAGCTGTGTTTAGGTGGAGAGTGGTAATGGTGGTTATTATGATTAATTATTAGAAATTACAATCACAATTTTGTGAATGTATTATATGTAATAAAGCTTGCTAAATGCATTTGAAAGTGCTGTGCGCAGGCCCATGCTAATTATCAGTACAAACAAGGACGTCAACACATAAGCTATGTGGAAAGAAACCAGACAGACTCCAGCCGTGTAGCGTCTGTAGACCAACACTCCAGCATCAGCTCATTTAGGTGAAGACTCTACACATCATCAGGTCTACAGCAGCCCAGCACATCACAGACAACAAGATTTCTGATCAGTGTAACCACATAGACCGACAGCTTCAGAAGAACAGAAAGAATATGAAATCTTGGCTTAATTATAGTGAAGAGCAACACAAACTCACAAGAGGTGAACTGACCCAGAAAAGTGCTCTGATACTGAAATAGTACTCAATCCAGTTGACATTATATTTCTATATATGGTAAATCTTGCTAATGAATTATAAATGGAATAAAATGCAACAATTTCAAAATGATTAAAACAGGCATTTTAAAAAATCATAAATACTTTAAAATGACACAAAATTCATCAGAACCAAGACACATTATTCACGCATAGTTTGCATAGTATTGAACGTTCTTTTTCCTGGCAGGAAATATGTGTTCATGTAGATTTTCCCTGATATCATGTGTGTAAACAGCTATAACAAACTGTAAGTGGTCAAACAACAAAGGCGAGAATTCAAACCGATCGACCCTGAACAGCCCAAACTAGCCCAAACAATAAGCCAGTAGGTCACCACAACACGACTGAGAAATGAAGATGTGATCTACTGCCTCACCACAGCCTCACAGCAGGCGTGCCCGTCTCCGCTCCATACCGGACGCCCACCCAACACCGACGGGACGGCACCAACACCGGCGGGACGGCACCAGCGCTCGGTCCTCACCAGGATGGAGTCCTTGTTTCACGAGCTCAGCACGCCTGTGCACTGGCTGTGTGCCTGCGTGTATCCCTCACACAGCCTGAGTCTCTCTCTCCTTCCCTCCCTCCCTCTCCTACCCTCTCTCTCTCTCCCTCTCCCTCTCTCTCTCTCCCTCTGCAGACAGAACTCAAGCTTTTCCTGCTCCCTACACTGCACATGCTCAGTAGCGACGGGGATGCCCTCTGCACACTCACCCCACTCACCCTTCCCTACCTCCTACTACACAGAGGAGGAGGGGCTTCCCCTGGCCCCTCCCCTCCCCTGCTGTACTGGATTACAGCCCCTCCCCTTTGAGATGACTGGACAGGACCAGGGAGGCATGTGCTCAGCCCGAAGCTTCCTGGTTATGGAGAGCCAGTTCACACACACACACACACACACACACACACACACACACACACACTACACACACACTACACAAACATACACGCACACGCATTCTCTACACACACTCTGCACAGACACACACACACACACACACACACACACACACACTACACAAACATACACGCACACGCATTCTCTACACACACTCTGCACAGACACACACACACACACACACACACACTCTCTCTCTACACACACATTCTCTACACTCACACACACACACACACACACACACTCTCTACACACACATTCTCTACACACACACACACACACACACACACTACACAAACAAACATACACGCATTCTCTACACACACTCTGCACAGACACACACACACACACACACACACACACTGGGGACCACCAGACATGCCAGAAACCCCTCTTGGAATATCATAACCATAGCAAACAGGGCTTTATTAAACAAGGATCAACAAACAAGCAACACAATGACCTTTTTAAGCATTTCATAATAGTAAAGTATTTTTGTCAAAACTTTATAAAAGGACACAAGGCACAATAATGCTGATACTGTATGCACAGCTCGGGAACTGGGTTACAGGCGGGGCCCGACTACGGGGACAGTAGGACAACTGCAGCTGTAATCGGTTGTGCCGCACAACCTGAGGTCCTTTGATCTATAACCCACCACATAAGCTTTTAGCAACTAAAGAGCTGCAATCCAATCTCACGTCATCCAAATCAGGACGAGGGTCACGTTCGGTCAATGACTTGTGCGGATCCGGACTGTCTGTGACCCCAGAAAGATGCCCATCTTATCTAAAAGATCAGAACTTAATCTAGTTTTAACAGAGCCTGAAATATCATAAAATATAATCCATGCCTGACCCAGATTATGCACTCACCAGCTCTCATAGTAGACAAACACCGCAATATTCAAAACAGAAAACCTGGGACTCACCACTTCTAGAATATTATTCCTAATAATCTCTGAGAAGAATACTCTGTTGAAGAAGGAGGTCACCCAAGGCCAGAGGACGTGTCTCAGGGACGGAAGGCCAGAGGACGTGTCTCAGGGACGGAAGGCCAGAGGACGTGTCTCAGGGACGGAAGGCCAGAGGACGTGTCTCAGGGACGGCTGTGGGCCCGCGGTGTTCTCCCGCCAAGGCCCTGGAGACCAACGTGTGCCAATAACACAGTGAGTGAGAGCCGTGGCGAGCACGAGCTTGAAGATGGACGGGACTGAGACGTGGGGAAACTCGAGCAGACATTGAGACATTGGTCCTGTATCCGCATCCTCTCTGTGGGGGAAGGGACAGGGCATTCTGACGGCGTCCCTGTAAACCTGAGCCCAGGGGTGTGGGACATCCACGCACCCTGGAGAGAAAGGAAGCGTCCCAGCAGAGGGCGCTGGGGAGCAGCCAGCCCACGCAGGACTAGCACAGGAAATGCCCTTGGAGAATTGGTCATGTGACACGAAACATCGCTCCAATAGCAGCACCTCCATTCCCACAACCAATCAAATTCATTTCCCTCGGGACCAACACGAGGAGCTGAGGCCAAAATGAGCACGAGCACCCTGACGAGCGGGCGGGGAGCAAGCAGCCGCAGACGGACCCCTCCTGACACAGTCTGCAGCGCTGGCGCCCCCTGCTGACGGAGACGACACCTCCCCACGCAGCCCAGCACTGCCATTGTGCTGGTGCACAAAAGCGAGATTAGATACGCAAACGCACGTCGTGTGAACAAAGGGGCAAGGCTGTCGTCAATACGTGGTGACAGGATATTACCGATATTTGATACGCGGAGGCATTAATGTTCCTTTGTTGGGCTTCTGGGAAAGACAGGGACAACAAAAGAATGATTCCGAGAGCCGCGCCCTCTGATATAAACACAAACGTTCGTGTGGGAGAAGATGTGTGTTCGGGAGTTCGAAAAAAAACAGATTAAAAAAAACACAAATACAACAAAGAGGTACATTCTCTCCAGATGTTTTTACTAATACCACAGACTACAACACAGGACGCTGAGCGTGGGTCACGCCCGAGTGGACAGACAGCGTTGTGCCGTGGGCAGGCGGAGTCTAGAGGAGGCGGAGTCTAGAGGAGGCCGGGCCTCTGGGAATGAAGGGCGGGTGTTGCTGCTGCCTGCGTCTCCGTGGAGACCCTCTTCATCTGCGCATCCTCACCTCAGGTTAGCAGCAGCAGACGGCTGCAGTAGTGTGTGGGAACGCACACGCGCACAAGACACGTGACCTTGAATCGGAGAGATTCTCACCCATCCCCCCCGGTGAGCGTCTCCGTCCTCGCTACGCGCTCGTATCATCATGCAGATAACAGCATGTGCAGCACAAACACCAGAACAGTGATATCAATGCACTCCGGAGTGTGTAAAGAATCGCAGAGTCGATTACGTAGTATGGGCGACTGCTGCTCTCTGGTGGACAACACTGGGAGCGCAGGAGTCCATCTGCAGGCAGTGTGTGCGGCACACGCGATCATCAAGCCATAAACGCAAACACGGAGAAAAAAAAAACCGCTGGACGAACTGAAGCTGCGGATGGAGGCGGTGAGCTCTGATGGATGAGTCGCCACGGCAGCAGTCCGGGGAAACGACATGCGCCTGCAGTTTGTGAGCGTTGGCAGAGAAGAGGATGGTGATGAAGAGCAGGGCGAGCGATGAAGCCGATCTGAGCGGTGGGGAGAGCCACGAGGGGCGGTGCACCTGTCACTCACCTGCACAGACCCAACGTCCACGGTGTCATAGTGGAAGTGAGCACACTCGGCCAGACGGGGGAAGTGCCCTCTGGTGAGAGACAGCCTGTAACGGAGGAAACATCATCAGTATTCCAACAGGACTCTAACCCAGAGAGAGAGAGAGAGAGAGAGAGGGAGAGGGAGAGAGAGGGAGGGAGGGGGGAGGGAGGGGGGAGAGAGAGGGAGGGAGGGGGGAGAGAGAGGGAGGGAGGGGAGAGAGAGAGAGGGAGGGAGGGAGGGGGAGGGAGAGAGAGGGAGAGGGAGAGAGAGGGGGAGAGAGAGAGAGGGAGAGGGGGAGAGGGAGGGAGGGAGGGAGAGGGAGAAGAAGCATGTGTGTTTCTGCCGTGCTGATTGGCTGCTGGGGGGGCTGCTTACTTCTTCACGTTTTTGACCTTCATGCTGGCAGTGCTGTTATACGACCGGAGAGACTCGGCAGGCAGCTCAGAGCCCACGACACAGGTCCTTGCCTGCGCACACACACACACACTCTTACATGCATGCTGCAGGTGCATGTGAGTGGTGGACTGCAGGCTAGAACGTGCATCATCACATTACTGACCATCAGAGCGATGGCATCCTCCCAGCCTGCTCTCTCACCGACCTGTGACCCCTCCTCCGGTGTGCGGGGGTGGGGCGGGCACATGCTAATGAAAACATACAAAGGATGTTAGCTTTCCAAGAAAACATCTTTTCTTTCTCCGTAGCACAGTTACACGAGGCAGGACTAAAGCCAGGAGGATAGGAGCGAGAAAGGAGCAAAAAGACTCTAATTTAACTCTCAGGCCAGAAGTTTGAGACCACACCGCAGACCAACCACGTGTGTATTAAACACACCGCAGACCAACCATGGATGTATTAAACACACCGCAGACCAACCATGGATGTATTAAACACACCGCAGACCAACCAGGGGTGTATTAAACACACCGCAGACCAACCAGGGGTGAATTAAACACACCGCAGACCAACCACGGGTGTATTAAACACACCGCAGACCAACCAGGGGTGTATTAAACACACCGCAGACCAACCAGGGGTGTATTAAACACGCCGCAGACCAACCGCGGGTGTATTAAACATAACGCAGACCAACCACAGGTGTATTAAACATAACGCAGACCAACCACAGGTGTATTAAACATAACGCAGACCAACCACAGGTGTATTAAACACACCGCAGACCAACCATGGGTGTATTAAACACACCGCAGACTAACCAGGGGTGTATTAAACACACCGCAGACCAACCACGGGTGTATTAAACACGCCACAGACCAACCACGGATGTATTAAACACGCCGCAGACCAACCACGGGTGTATTAAACACACCGCAGACCAACCACGTGTGTATTAAACACACCGCAGACCAACCACGTGTGTATTAAACACACCGCAGACCAACCACGTGTGTATTAAACACACCGCAGACCAACCACGGGTGTATTAAACATAACGCAGACCAACCACAGGTGTATTAAACATAACGCAGACCAACCACGGGTGTATTAAACACACCGCAGACCAACCATAGGTATATTAAACACACCGCAGACCAACCATGGGTACAATAAACACACAAACGCATTCCATTCTTAAACATGTAATATTTAAACGACCATGTGTGTGCCAAGGCAGTGAAGACAACAGTGTCTGTTAGTGTGTCTGATCATCACAGCGCACTACAAGATGCAGTTATAATGGTGAACAAAGACGTCACTTCAGTCGGTCCGTCAACGATAGAACTGAAGTCAAGAGCTTAAATTGTAACTTGAAAAACCAGAAGCCGTTTGGGGCAGGAAAGGTGAGTGCGTGTAGCTTCGGGGATGAGGAGTCTGTTATTGTGTCCCGTAAAGGTGGAATAAAAGACTGGAATTCAACAGACTGTCTGCAGCACAAAAGACGAGGGAGTCAGACGGGCCTGTGGCCCCTAGAGAGACCACGAGCACTCAGATCAGGAAGGGAAGGCAGCTTTATTTGTATGGCACTTTTCATACTCTGCGGCAATTCAAAGTGCTTCACATAAGATACAGAAGAATAATAAAGGTTATTACATCCTGAGATCTATAACCTCAGGAAGGTCATTGCCAAAAAATAAAATAAAACATTACAAATATAATGTATTAAAATAAAGTTAAAATTAGTTTTTAAAAGTTAATTTAAATAAAATGGAAAATTTTTCATTTTAAAATAATTTTTTTTATTTATTTAAAATAACTAATAAAATTCATTAACAAAATCTAATGAATAAAAATCTAAAAATATAAAGTGATAAAATCAAACACAAAAAGAATATATTAACAATAAAGAATTGAAAGATATAAGACACACTGTAGTGCCTAAACGTTAAGAAAGGCTTGTCCTCCGAGTCTGTAAAGGTGAAGTTGCTCACATCTGTGTTGCTGCAGTGTTTCTGGGCTCAACGGTGTAGACAGTCAATTAAAAAAGGCTTGAAAGTGTAAATAAGACTGTTAGTCCATTGATGTTCATTACTGGGAAATATTCTCATTGGAATTGTCATGTGAGAGTCACTTACGTCCCACGATATATACATGCAGTATAGCCAATGAGCTAAGGTGTTGCTACAGAAGCCTCGTCTGTTTAACCTATGAACAAATACAACGGTGGCCTGCCATAGTGCTACTGAAATAGGCCATAGTGAACAGACGCAGTAACCAATGATTGGTGCAAGGAAAATGCTGGTGCGCACACACACACACACACACACACACACACACACACACACACACACACACACACCTGCCCATGCTGCCCTGCAAATCTGCACTGTTCTCACAGCAGAAGTCACAATCTAGACGCTGCATCCAGACCTGGTCCATGTGCACACACCCCCGCGCACCAGCACACACCCCCGCGCACCAACACACACCCCCACCCACCCGCGCACCAACACACATCCAACATCATGACTCATCACAAACCCTCCGCAGCGGACAGCGTGATCGGACAGGGGCGTGCGGCTCCGGGGGACTGTGAGGAGGGGCGGCGTGGACACTCACCCGTGGAGGGGGCGCTGGTCGGGCTCGTCTCCCCGCGCTGCTGGACCTCTGCTGTCTGGTGCTGCAGCAGACACGCTGCCTGGCTCCATGACACCGCTTCTCCACAGCCCTGCTGCCTACAGTGGGGGAGGGAGGGAGGGAGGAGAGGAGAGGAGAGGAGAGGAGAGGAGACGGTCCTGCGCTCACAACACAGCTCCAACCTTGGCTAGGCAGAAGGGCTAGACGTTAACCCACTCAGAGCTGTGACACAGAGCAGCTTCAGCAAGGCAGCCTACACACACGCTACACCCGAGAGTGTAGGAGCACATTACTGAACACACACCATGCACATCGCCCGGTGATGTAGCCACACGCAGAAACACCACACGGCAGTGGATTCTGCTCTGCTTTCTCCTAGAGAAACACTCTGACAGCTTGTTTACTGCTCACTCAGTCATCCCAGAGTAAGTCATCTTTACTTTGCTACAAGCTTTTAAACCACTTCGCAAAAAAGCACCGCATCAGATGTCAAAACTTCCCAAAACAAAATACATAAATGAAACTAGCTGGCTTGTGGCTCTGCTTCTAAGCGAGTGACATTTTCATCTGTCATGCACATGATTGCGTACGATTCAGATAGGATCATTCCAAGTTATGAATTCCAAAGCATGAATTACATAACTAATGGTTCATTTCTGCTGAGTTCATTCTTAGTTTGTATTAAACACTGTGGAATTACATACAGTAGCCAACAGCAACATAAAAGTCTTCAGGACACTGCAGTGTTTTTTCAGAGGTTATATGTGCCTTGGCTGCCTGTAATCATTTGAGCTCTTAGCAGAGTTCACACTGATGGCCCAGATGTTTGGAATATATGAGGGGCCAGTGCCTGCGTATTTATATACTGTCTGTGTGGAGAAGTTCATTCCTTCTTTTCTTTATAAAGGCTGAGTCGAACAACCCTACAAGGCCTTAATGTTTACACTTCAAGATTATACTTTATACTGCATACTCTCCATTTTCTGAGGATAATCTCAAAACTCCTGTTTTATATTCGTGCATATCTGAGATTACCACCTGTCTCCGTTGCCTTTAATTCTACAGAAACTGATTAATGTTTAGTTGCTAAGCGACAGGACGTCTTCTCATACATCAGAAAGTGCAGAATAAGTTCTTTCCACAGTGATGCATTAGCAATTAAATGGGAAATGTTTAATTAAATGGTTAAATCTTCTGCTTGGTATAGTTATCTTGGAGCCCTTGACAGGCAGGGTCATTCTTATTGGCAGGAACTTCTTGTATCTCGTTCTTAGTCCGTTATTTGTTGAACAGGTCAAAGCAAAGTGGGCAATGTTGAATTTCGCACACACCTCCACTAATACAGCAGAGGCCTGTTTCTTTAAGAAAAATATATTCTCATAAATGCATTACTGATCGCCATGATGGCATTCTCCTTTTACTACCTATCAAAAGGTCAACTTTATCTTGCGTTTACTGTATTCGCAATAACGAAACGCTGCTGTGCCACGAGCGCAGAATCAGCACGTGACACACCAGAAACGCACGAGCGGCGGCGCACGGCGTCTCGTCAAGTGATGCTCGACAAATAAATAAATAAAACAAACAAATACGAAAACCAAACCCCACTATTGGACTCACCCGTCCACGGCCGAACAGTCTCGCCGCCCCGAACTGCAGAAGTCAACGTGCCTGTGGTTTTACGCACCTGTCCATTTCTGAGGCTGTGATAAAAACACGCACGGGCGCGAGGAAGAGCGATGTGAAACACCGGTGGAGGTTGTTCACGCGCACGACAAAAGTTGCAGCTGCTGCCCGGGCTGCGCGCGTGCGCGTCCGCTGGGGGGGGGGGGGGGGGGGGGCGTGGCCGAGTGGATGACGTCGCCAGCAGGGCGTTACCCAGCTCCGTCTTGAAGGTTATCATCATCATCATCAACTCTCACCCAGAAGCGAGGCAGCGGTACCTCCGGACGGACCGGGTCGCCATGTTAACCGTGACATGTCCGTTTTTAAGGCTTTTACTTGAAGTAGGAGCGCAGTGTGCGACGGCCAGACAGGATGAGGTGATGAAGATGATGAGGATGATGAGGTGATGAAGATGGTGGACGGAGCTCTTCATGCGGTTCAAACAGACGCCCACTCACGCTCGGGGTGGACAACTTGCATTAGGCGTATTTGTGATGACTGTCTTTAGTCTTAGACACGTTTAAACACTTCTGTGGACATTTTGCCGTCGTGAATGTGGCGTGCATGTGTATTTTTGTAGGCCTATATGGTGTTTTTTGACGCACAAATACAGTGTAACACAAATTGCTTATAGTAATATAATAATTATTATATTACTTTGAAGTCGGTTATTATAACACTCTTGGCCTAAAAATGACACCGTTATTAGGTTTTCGACAGTAAAAAGACTTCATACTATAGGATATAAACTAGGTTTTATTTGTTGAGCCAGCCCCAAAGCGCCACCTTGTGGTCAACGCGTAGACGTCTTCAGTGTTAGCGCAGGTCACCAGTGATGATGATGAGGGCTAAAAGAACTGAAAACAAGCGAGTCTTAGACATTTACACTCTTATGTATTTTATTATATCAAAATACAAAAATTTTAGAGGGTTATTGGATGGAACAAAGCATTGGAAAATGTCAACTTAATACAACCTGCCAAAATGTGCATATCTGGGCATCCTGTGACGTAAACAACGCTATTTTAATTGCTCCACATCAAAGACCTCAGATTGGACCATCAGAGACAATACACAGGCTTAGCAGCCTAGATCTATCACAAATCTAAAAGCAGTTGTTGGATAATACATTAGATAGGATAATATGTTCTTTATGAACATTAAAAGGTCTAGAGCTGGAGAACCAATCAGACACTTGCCTTGATGTCAAATAGTGCCAGAACCTTCTACCAGTTTGTTCCCTTTAACAGTTAGGGTGCTCCACAACTCCCAAATGTGTGAAACCGTGGAGACTACAACATAATTTAGATAACGTTACACAGCTATGAGACATCGTTTACATTTACGTCTATTAGCAGGCATGAAGAAGACACACCAGGCACCGAACTGTCTTGCTGAGCGTGTGGGAAAGTTTTGAAAGTTTGTGACTATACTGAAAAGTCGTCTTCAAGAACAAGGCCCTGAAAGGCGCCCTGCACTATAGTCGCACCGGTCCATTTTGGACAGAAACAATGTCATGGTTACTCAGAGAACGTTCACTTGTCTTAAAAAGCAGTGGTAGAAGACTCAAACCGTACAACAGAATAATATTTCCCATAAGGCTTTGGTTCAGCACCATACTGTTTAAGAATAATACCTGAAAATAATACCACACAATGAAATCTCAAATTAAGGTCAATTAACCAACATAATTCAACATGAAATGTCAATTATTTGTGGGGTTTTTTTTAACACAGAAACTCTCAATACAACTACACCTGATGTGGAAAAGATTAGCAACATATGTAAAAGTCAGGCCAGAAACCATCTACATAAAATCATTTGTAAACAAGTCATATACAAAAACAAATATGCAGTAAACAAACAAACAAACAAACATGGTAACTCAAGTTTGAAATGCATTTTCATTGAGCGCTATCTCTATGTATGAGGTTTAATTTTAAAACAGTCATAAATTAGTGCATAATGTTGTAGTACATTCTAGATCCTTAGTGCTGGTAAATATAAACAGCAATAATCGCGCAACAAAACACACACGTGCGGATGAAGGAAAGCAGACCATCTGGTGTAAGCAAAATTAGTAGTTTTAAGTTAAACATAAAAAAAAAGTTTTAAGAATTTCACAAAGCACAAAAAAGCCCAATAAGGGAACACAAGCAATTAAAGAGTTTAACAACTCCTGCAAATGAACCCTCAGAGTCTGGGGGTGGGGGGGGGGAGAGGGCGTGTCTACATGTACAAAGGGGTGTGTCTACATGTACAAGGGGCGTGTCTACATTATTTTCTACAAAAGAGACGTCATTAGCTCTGGTCTCCATGCACATACTGGTGGAATGAGGCCAACCCTCTGAAGAATGCTTGTGTGAATGTACAGTAATACTGTCACCATCTAAAGTCGGACAGGACTGCCTGATGATGAATCACATTGCCATGTTTATAAAAATCACTTTAACAGTAATAGTATAGCTTCTCCACACTTTTGCACCTGATTCATTAGCTAGGTCCATGACGGATGGAGCATTTTTAATCATACCCTGGTTAAATTGAAGGATTCCACCTTAATTTGCACCTTTCTTCCTCCAAAGGTCTGCAAATGTTAACAAAAGTCAATGAAACCTTTTCAGAAGCATTAAGCAATCTGATCATTTTTGAGACTGATTCTGACGTTGACGTTTAAATGTCCCATGCTCGTGCCTTTTGCATTTCTGCTGCAAGCAGTAATGAGAATGCGGTTCATGTCCTGTTAGAATGATATTATTGCTTACATTCCTACTCATGAGACCGTGACGAGAGGAACCACAACGGGGCGAGCTTCATTAGTTTCAGAAAGAGGTCTGTGCATGAACTGTTACATGTTGAAGTCTGAAACACAGCACCACAAGAGTTCAAAAAGACATAGCACCAAGTCAGAATGAGTACGACGTACCTACATCTTCACATGGTATTTCTAAGTAATGTAAACGTGTTTTTTTTTATCGGACTTCCTCAACGGCATGTTCTCGACTTGACAAAATGTTCAGCAAAAACACGGTCCTTACCTCCTCCGTTCTGGGGCTAAGGGCGAGCAAACGGGCCCAAGAGTGGCATCCGCCTTACTCTGCACGGAAAGCAGCTTTACAAACGAATATACATGTAATGTGTGAGGGGAAAACACCACCACAACAGAAGAGACTTGCAGTCTGTCTGCCAGCGGACAATAGCTAAAACACGCTAACCTGTGCTGCCATCTGACAACAGATCAGATATGCTAAACTGTGTTGCTAGATGTTTAACACCGCTTTAAATACAAAATGTGGGTCTATAATAACTGTTGACCCTTAACATTTTAACCACTTCCTTCAAACATACTGGATGTATTCAGGAATTTACACATTATTCAGTTTTTTCCTTGAAAACACTCAGTTTACTGCAACGTCCAGACTTCTATGGCTAATTTTTTTTCAAGTGGTCATTCACCCTTATCATCTTGACTGATAATGGTTCTACAGGATATTTCATCCTCAAACATCGAGGGTTAACCGCCGGCTACGTTTACAGTGGCCTTTTACATAATAAACAAAACAGCAGGCATAAAAAACACACCAATCAGTGCTCTATAAACCACAGCATACATTCGTCATCGGTTAGAGCTGAACTGACCCAGTGCACACAAACCTTCGGTTTTTTCTGCAGGTGGCACGACACAGTTAGTCAGCTCTACACACAATAAAGCGTTTAAGAAATTAGAAACTGGTTAGCTGTACTTCAACGACACAAACTGCTGTGCCCTGTAAAGACTTACAATGGAGAGGAAAATAAAAGGTTAGAAGAAAAGTCATGCTTTTTTTCTCTAATAGTCTACTTTTAGTAGTTCAGTTTGTCAGGTATAAAGCAATCTAGACAACTTGCAGTTAAGTTTTCAGTGATTAGGTTCATGTTAATTTCCCATTGGTATATGTTGTGTTTGTCATCATTGTCTGCACAATATCTACTTTACAGTACTGCCTTGGTGTATATCTAATATAAGCTATGAATTTATACTTGATTATCTCTATCAAACTGATTGAAACAGTTCAACATTACACTAACAATGCAATTCACAACTTCTAGTTACACTTGTGCAAGGGTCACCAAAATACAATACATACATCAGTTGGATTTTTTGAAAATTACATTTTCAATTGTCATGTCAAGATTAAGCAGTCTGGAATAAAGTGTAAATAAAAGGTCTGAAGGCATTTTCCACACATCACGTCTGTAGGTAGGAGCTGAACGCTCAGGTCCAGCCCTGGGGACTGTAACCGCTCTGACATCAGCTTTGGCAACACTATAGTTGCACCATTTTTTTTAAACAATCTATTCAAACATTGACTTTAAACAGAGAACCAAAGAGCGCACTTGGAAAGGAAAGCACAGAGCATAATCCCATGGTATTTGCTGACTTTTACGTTAGTTTGAATTCTGAACTGAATGTATTTCCTCATTAATCTCCTGTGTACAGAGTCTGAGGTGTGAGCATTAATACGGTCAACGCCCCTCTGAAAAAGGCAGTCTTCTGTACATCGTAAGAAAAAGAAAAAGACCAGCTGTCTAGTGTTAATATCACCTTCACATACCAAGGAATTTCGGTTCACTGTAACTTACACAATTTTTCCCAAAAAGTACAAAACGATGTTTCATATTCTATGGTCAGTATGACATGGAATATTCAGTATATCAAAAAATAGCATTAACCATCTGTGTTTTGAACGCAAACGTCAAATAAAATGTATGTTGAGTTTTGACATTGGAAAGAAACTGGGCCAGAGGATCTATATTTAGCACAATGCCCGTAAGTCCCCTCAGAAAGGTTTATAATGACAGCTCCAAATATAGCAGCACACCAGTGTTGGAACCCAAACATGTGGTTGAAGCTTACAATTTCTATAGTATTCTGTGCTTTCCATTAGATATGATCTGATACATGACTTACAAATAAATCTAAAAAGGAACATCAATTTGCACTCTGGATCAATGCCTTGTTACAGGAACAAATTATATTAAATATTATTGGAGTTTTGCCAAAAACACACAATGGAGGCATTTGAACTCATTATAAAATATCATTAACTTGCACAAATTATAGCATAAGTGCTGTAATATGTGCCAGACTTTTTTACTGAGGTATCTTTAGACAAAACCTAACTGTCTGCAAGGTTTGTCGGTCACTTCGTCTAGCTGGGGCACCTTGTTAAGACTGTTAAAACACAAGTGTATGTAGAACATTGTGCCAAAATGAGAAGCTGAAAACATCTCGTGTACTTTGGGTCAGTGAAAGACGACAGGAACTTTATGTCCAGTGTTTCCGTTCTTGAACTGGGACATGGTCCCCCCCTCCCCCCCAGGATTAGACTGGTCAGAGCAGAGACCCGTAGGTAGTGGAGGTGGAGTTCACGCTGGTCAACAGTGCTTTCCTGTCTTCTCGGGGGGGAGGAGACCAGCGTAGGATGGAAGCCAAGTGAAGATAAGGGGCTTTTCTCAGGGTGTTTTTCCTCCTCTTCCGGGCGGGGGTGCAGGTCTCCGGGCGATGTCTGGGTGCCTGAGATGCTTGCAGCTGCTGGGTCTGAGAGGAGGAGGCATCTGGACACAGCAACGCAGAAGAACAGGCAAAAACACCGTACAAGGGCAGGTGTGGAACTGAAGGCAGAAACACACAAGCCAGCCACTGTGTGAGACACGATTCCTGTAGGAAGCAGCACCGGCTCCAGTGGAGAATGAGACTGCTTTTCTACAAGCTTAAAAACTTCTTTTGACAACTTGGCCATGTTGTCAGTTATACATAAGTTGTCCTCCTGTTTTTGGTCTTTCTTTCTAAACATAAGACATGCTCTCCCGTTCTAAAAAGCTGGAGGAGAGCGTTGACGTGTGGCGTGACTAAGGGTGGAGACCACGCTGGTGTGGACGTCTTTCGCTGGAGTGGATTTTAGGACAGAAGACTATCGTGCAGCTGCAGTAAAACGGATCATCACCGCTGGACCATACAGTCATGACCCAAAATAACACCTGTGCCACCCAACACACAGAGGCATTAAAGGTTCTGCAGTGCGGGCAATTTTACAGACGTCATGCCTTTGCTTGAACGTAAACTGCATGGGTGCCATATTTCTTGTTGAGAAGGAGAAGATTATTTCACTAACGTACTGTCCACTGCTTCAGATATCAAAATAACAACCCGACAGGGACGTTGGGCAAAGACGTAGGGGCGAAGAGAAATGACTTATCATTTGTTTAGAAGGCCCGGTGCTCAGAGCTGTTAACGGTACAAACAAACGTACAAAATGACTGACCTGTTCTTTTGGATCTGGAGTTGTTGTTGTTGTTGACAGCCTCTTTCTTGGCTTTTTTAATACAGTGATAAATCAGTGCTTCAAAGCTCTCAGACCCTGCAGTGTCTCTCACGGCACCTACAGACTCCCTACGAGACAGGCAGGCAAAGGCAAGACAAGCTGCATTACTTCCAGGGGCCACCAGGGCGCGCCACCCTCCCCAGATTTGTTCAGGCTGGTCCAAAGACAGTCTAATTTTACAAATCTCACTGAGCAACAGTGTAGAATCACATCAGCCATGATTTAATGAGCTGTGATATCTATCAGGGGTTTTGTGAGAGATCTGGTTACTAGTCCCCCTGCACCAATGAAGAAATTATCAAAATGGACAAATAAATACATGATCAGATTGGGTACAGCTTCACTGTTGCTTTATGGCATCAAAACCTAAGTGCTCTCTCTAAAAACACCCTGAATTGTTACTTCCTGTGAGTAAAAATAGATTCATTAGGTTATTACTTTTGTTAGTTTAATTTCTAATTTCTCTTGTTATTCACCCCTCCAACAGTAAGTAAACAGACAGCAGTATTGCACAGTTCAGATGTTTACCTCGTGTCGTAATCTCCTGTCATGCTGGAAAGCTCGCTTGTATAATCAAAACAAACTAGTCAAAGTAGGCCGAGACCCCTCCCTAGTCATGGTCTGACACAAACTCATTTACCCTGAAAGTGCTGGTTTTTTTTTGTTTTTTTGTTTTTTTTTTTTCTTTTGGGGGGGGGGGGGGTTGTGTGTTTTTTTTTATCATCATACATGCCATCCTTCTATCATGACACGCAGATCATGAAAACAGAAGATTAAGCCAACAACTCATGGGATTCACAACGCACAGAGAGACAAAGTGTTTACAGACAGTCTCCCCTGCTGTTGAGGCTGTGGAGAGAGAAAGCGAAAGACGTTAGTAGAGGGGTGGGGGGGGGGGCATGGTCGGGCGCTAGCGCCCGTCACATCAAACACACGCCGGTTACCATGGATACAGCGTACGGTGGCATCACCATGCTGACAGGAGGAGAGATGGCAGGGAGGGGGGGGGGGTGGTTGGCAAGGAACATTCACGTCGGAAAAGAAAGAAAAGAAAAACAACCACTGGGACAACGAAATGTGACGAGAATTTTAGTTCAAGAATCGCCATTATTGATTTGGCATCGAGGAAGAGTATTTAGAGAAGGCATGCATGATGTTTTTGGACATGGAACGAAAGTTTAAAGGGGAATACGTAAGTCTGCCCGCCAAAGGCACTCGTACGAAATCTGTCTCAATGCCGCTCAACATCACGTCCTGGTTATCTGGTTATCAGCAGAAACTGCTGACCAAACTCTGCTTGGTTCCTTTGCCATTAAATATAAATCATGTCGCATCCTGCTTTACGTCTGTCAGATATTTGCATTGACTTTTTGAATTTGTCCAATGATGTGATTTCTTTACCGGGACAAAATCAGCGTGTCATTCCCCTTTAAATGAGAATGATTTGAGACCCCCCTGCTCATCACTCTCCTCTCAGACATGGATTCAACCCTTACCTATTACGGTGTAGACGACCTGGTCACAACAATGCTGCCCCGATAGCTGAGATCAATCAAAAACAAAGTAGGTAAGACTACCAGAGCCTGGGGAGGACAAATTTGAAAAGAAATAAATAAATGGATAAATAGAAATAAATAGCTTGTCACTACTCTAGATGAGGATGGGCATTGCGAGAGATGAGTGCAGTCTCATCCCTGGCAACGAAGGCCGCCAACAAAGGCCACGCCCATGGAGCAAGGCCACACCCATGGAGCAAGGCCACGCCCTTGGAGCAAGGCCCTATTTAGTGGGAGTGGGAGAGAAAGGTGAAGGGAGGGAGCTGGAAGATGTGAGATGGTTCAGCCCACATCCGACAAAGAGGAAAGAGTCATGAGATCATCATGAATGCATAAGAAAGAAAAACACCGAAACTACTCAAGACGCAACAGTCTAAAATATTTCATAGTGCTGAGACTTCAAGATTTCAGTGTACAAAGATTACAAAAAAAACGTCTCAATACTTAAAAAAATAAAAAATGAAAAAAATTAAAAATTTGCATGTTTTTAATTTATGCTGTTTTTCCTCTAATAAAAAAAAAGGCAAAAGCATGAGGTCATAGCTTTCGCAGGCTAGATGATGGTGTGATCTCCTCGTGATGTTTGGGGCCTCCTGCGGTGCGGGTCACCTACCCTGGAGAGGGCTCTGAGGGCAGCATCTCCTCGTCCGTCCTCCTCTGGGACGGCCGCTGGCCGAAGACGTCGCTGCTCTCCGTGGGGGGCGAGGGGGATTGGGAGGGGTAGCTGGCAGCTGCCGTGGCGAAGGCCATGTGGGCGCGGTAGGCCGGGCCGGGCCGGTGGCCGGCGCCCAGGCCCTGGGTGGGGGAGGTGGCGGGGGAGGAGGACAGGGACCTCCGGGAGAAGGAGACGCTGGCGGGGGTGGCGTGCGCTCTCGGGCATCTCCTGGGAGCGCGAGGCCCGGAGGATGCTGGGACGTGGTGGCGGGCGCACCAGGATGTCTGGCGAGCCGGCGCGGGAGCTGGGCGGGGTCTGGGTGAGGGGCGAGAGGCGTGACGGCTGCAGCACCACCTGCTGAGGGCCGAGGTCCAGACGGCGCAGGGCCCGCGGGCTGAGCCAGGGCTGCGGATCGGGCCGCCAGCTGTCCGAGCTCTCGCTACGCAGGGTGCTGGGGCTCCCCGCGCGGGCCGCGGGCCCGGGGTAAGGCAACACCGGTACGCCCATACCGTGGGCAGTGTGTCTCAACTGCGCCAGACTCTGGGCCTGTTGCATAGTTACATGCGTGGCTGGGAGGCCCTGAGGGGGGTGCTCGCTGGGGGGGTGGCCCAGGTGGGCCCGAGGTGCCTCCAGTTGAAGGAAGGCAGAGCCGGACGGGGGCTGAGAGGAGACGCCCAGCGCACGGCTACGCGGGGGGTACGGCGGCGGCTCGGGGAGGTCCCGGTGGAGATGGAAGGGGTGGTGTGGTGGGAGGGCGAGACGGACACCCTCCTGACCCAGGAAGGGGAAGTCAGGAGGCTGCCAGGTCTCGGTGGAGCGAGAGGAGGGAGGACTGTGCACCAGCGGAAGAGCGTGGCCCGACGCGCCGTACTGCGGGATCCTCAGACCCTCCCTCTCCTCGGGGGGTGGCAGGATGGCGGAAGGGACCCTCGGGCCCGTATGGGGGTGAAGAGGAGACGGCAGAGCTGCGCGGGCTCACGTCGGGCATGTAGAACGGGGGGTGGAGCTCCAACTCGGCGCCGCTACCTAGATAGCCGTAGAAAGGGCCCGGGGGGAAGACCCTGTGAAAGTGGGAGACACGGCTCTGCCCTGTCGCCTGTAGCCGACTACCCTCCAAGATGCTCATACCTTGGGTGGGCCTCTGGAAGCGGGGGCTGAGGGCCGGGGGTGGCATGTAGGACTCCTGGCTGGAGGACACAGGGGAAATCTGGGGCCTGAGTGTGGCCATGACTGGGGGGAGGGGCCCAGGTTCGTCGTTCTCCTCGTCCGACTGCCGGAACTCGGGGTACAGGTCCGACTCCTCCACGAAGGGGAAGCCCTGGATGCGTCGCAGCTTGAGCGACGGGTCGCCGTCGTCTGCCGTCTCCATGACGAAGCGGCCGTCCGGCCCGCGGCTGATCAGCTCGATGGGCGTGGTGACCTCGGCCTCGTGCTTGGACACGCTGTACCTCTTGCCGGTGATCGCCCGCTTGGTTCTCTTGTACAGCGAGAGCTCCTTCTCCTTGTGAGGACTGGCCAGCTGCTTGACGTACAGGCTGGGCGGACCCACGCTGGCCAGCGAGGGCGGCCGGGACGAGGCGATGCTCTCTGGGCTGATCTTCCCGGACGACAACCTGCGGGTCAGAGCAAAACACGGCAGCTGGCAGTTACCCCTCCGCACGCTAACACCCGACAGGGACGGGGCAGGACTCACGCGTGTCCATCGCCTCTCTTACAACCAACCCGAGGCCTGGAATTCCCTCTGTGATCTGAACAATGTCACATGACCCCCAAATCTCTCTTTTGTTTTGATGGGAAACAAAATAACATCACACAATTGACCTTTATATATATGTTTATATATATGTCGCATTGATTGAGGATGAAAGAGTAGACAGTGTCATGGTGTGCCATGATGGGAAGACAAAATGAAACCTCGGGACACAGAAACCTGGGTAGCAGCGAAGACAGACACACCAGATGCTATCATCATTTACCTGCTATAAAGGTTTTTAATCTTCGCACAAAACTGCTGTGTTTGATATTACACAAACACCTTAAAATCATTAAAAAAATAAATGAAAACTTAAAACAGTAGACGTAGGAGCAGCGGTGGTCTCCCGGGTGGGCGTGAAAGCCACTGCACCACACACAGAACGCATGCAGCTAAGGCATGTAGGCGCCAGCTAGCGCCATCTGCTGAGAGGAGGGTGCAGGTGCAGGCACTCACTGAGGACTGGTGGACGGGGGCCTGTAGCTGCTCCTGTCTGGCTCTTCCCAGTAGGGCTCGATGCCAGGCAGGGGGGTAAGAGGAGGCCTGCGGTGAGAGACACAACAGAGGGGGGGGGACAAGACGCGGCCATCAGACCGGCTTCTGAGCAGCGACGTGGAGGATGGGTGGAGATGGGTGGAGATGGGTGGAGATGAGTGGGAGCATGGGTCTAAATCTACGAGGGCCGTCATGAAACTCATGATGAGCGAACGGCTTGGCCGTCTGCGGGAAGTGTGCGGAGCAGGGCGCCTCCCCTACACACACACACACCCCCCCACCCCCCCACCCCCCGGTGAAGGGCCGGTGAACTTCAGCATGGCGTTTGAGCGCGAGGGCTCAGGGCCGCTGTGCAGACAGGCCACGCAAGAGCAGGCCAGCGCATCCCGCTGCCGGAGACACACGGTGAGCGCGGATGCGTTTGTAAGCGGCCGTCCCAGTAGACGACACACAGCCATGCGTCGCAGGTGGGGGAGGGGCGGGGAGGGGCGGGGCTACGGGCTGTTCCTCAGCACATGCTTGTTGTCCCTCCCTATCTTTCTCTGCCTGCGACATACACTCTGACACACACACACACACACACATGCGTGCGGACGCACAGGCGCTCAGCCACGCACACACACAGAGAAGCGCGCCCGGCTAAGGGAGTTCCAGGGGCTCGACGGAGTTGCTGTAAGTGTCAAGTGTGCCAGATGTTAGCGCGCCGCGGATACTTACGGTGACTCGACGCTCTTCCTGGTGTGGGTTATCGACAGAGGAGGATCTAGACACACAGAGAGGACACGAGAAGAGAAGCGTGACTGGACGGGCCTGCGGGTGAGGGGCATGTCAGCGATCGGTCCGTGTCGGCGTGAAGCCCCCGGGGACGGACCCACCTCTCTTACGCTTCAACTTCCGACGGTGCTGCTTGTTGACGAAGCAGGCGGCCAGCGTGCTGAACAGGATGGCGGCGGCCAGGAAGCAGATGGTGGCCACGATCCCGGCCACCACCGGCCGAGCCAGCCCGTCCTCGGAGATCTCTGTGGGAGGGAAGGGGTCTGAGAGAGGAGACACACTCCAGAGCATGAAATAATATGGAGGCGAAGCCGGCATGCAGTTATTCACAGAGCAGCCAACACAGCACCTGGGTTATTTCGCTGCAGTAATCTGCAGGCATTCATTCTGACACTCTACGTCCACACACATAGCGTGGAACAGAAGCGCACTATCTGTTATGACCAGCAGGGGGCACTGAAGCTCCACATGGTTAAAGCAGCGAAATCCTGCGGTTTAAAATAGCCTTTCTAAATCTCACCTGTGCTTGACACTCCCACTACATTACTGCTTTCACTAATGAGATCATCCATGACGGCCAGGGCACGAAACTCATACCACGAGTCCTAGAGGAAGAGGGATGGGCAAATGCATTAAAATGTCCTTAAAGTGGGTTTATTAGGACCAAGGTCAGAGCTTTCCAAAGCCTCCACAACTTGAACAAATGCAGTATTATAGATCCATCCGTGTCATGAACGAGTTCCTAGTGAGTTAAATACATTTAATGTCTCATCCTTTGTGACCCAGAAAAGGGAATGAAGCTTGAGAAGAAGAGAGACAAAGAAATGTTCAGTATAAACCAGTCCCAGTCTGGGTGAGTCTCAGTCTCAGTCTCATTGAGTCTCAGTCTCAGTCTACTCAAGTCTCAGTCTCAGTCTCATTGAGTCTCAGTCTACCCAAGTCTCAGTCTCAGTCTCATTGAGTCTCAGTCACAGTCTGGCCAAGTCTCAGTTTCAGTCTGCCCAAGTCTCAATCTCAATCTCATTGAGTCTCAGTCACAGTCTGGCTGAGTCTCAGTGTCAGTCTCAGTCTGCCCAAGTCTCAGTCTCAATCTCATTTAGTCTCACTGTCAGTCTGGCTGAGTCTCAGTGTCAGTCTCAGTCTGCCCAAGTCTCAGTCTCAGTCTCATTGAGTCTCAGTCACAGTCTGGCTGAGTCTCAGTGTCAGTCTCAGTCTGCCCAAGTCTCAGTCTCATTGAGTCTCCGTGTCAGTCTGCCCAAGTCTCAGTCTTAGTCTCATTGAGTCTCAGTGTCAGTCTAAGTCTACCCAAGTCTCAGTGTCAGTCTCATTAAATCTCAGTGTCAGTCTTAGTCTGGCTGAGTCTCAGTTTCAGTCTGCCCAAGTCTCAGTCTCAGTCTCATTTAGTCTCAGTCTGGAATGTTTAAAAATGCCTTTCAAGGGCCACATCATGTGTTTATAGCAGGGAGGACGAGTGAAGACTGAAGATCACACGTTTCTATTACTGTACCTGAGTCTCCATCCCCCCACGCTACATGTTCACCTTCACGTCTCTAAGATCTCACCAGGGTTAGACATGCACAGGAATACAGGACTTCACCTAGCACCCTCTTACCGGGATGAGGTCTCTGGCCAAGATCTCGGTCTCGTCAGCAGGAATCAAGTCATCAAGCACCTCCCACCTCTCTCCGAGGCGGAACTCAATGATGTAGCGGTCTATCGGCGCCGTGTGATTGGACGGGGGGAGCCAGGTCAACAGTACCCCCTGCTGAGTCCTGTTGGCTGTGAGGCACCGCGGTGGGGTAAGAAGCACCAGTGGTTCCGGGGTACTTGCGGGGTACACTGGCAGAAACAGACAGCAGGGCACAGAGCTGTTGTTGAGCCAGTCATGCCACAACATCATATCCGGGGGGGGTGGGGGGATCTGTGGTGCCCCCTGGCAAGTGTAAATGGAAGTACCACCCACCTACTGTATTCACAGTGACTACCTCACTGAATGGGCCTGTGCCGAGCTTGTTCTGGGCCAGGACACTGAACTGATAGGCAGTCTTTGGCTCCAAGCCTTGCACCACCAGCCAGGTCTGAGATCCGGGCACAGGGACAGAGAGCCAGTCATGGGGGCCCAAATCTGCCTTCTTCTTCCTGTTGGAAGATGTCATTGGATCAGACTGTAAAATATCACATGTTTGAAATGCAGTGGAAGAGCACAGTCTCACACACACACACACACACACACACACACACACACACACACACACACACACACACACACACACTCGCACGCACACACGCACGCACACACACACACACACACACACACTCGCACGCACACACGCACACACACACACACACACACACACACACACACACTCGCACGCACACACACACACACACACACACACACACACACTCGCACGCACACACGCACGCACACACACACGCACACACACACGCACACACACACACACACACACACACAGACACACTCGCACGCACACACGCACGCACACACACACACACACTTGCACGCATACACGCACGCACACACACACACACACACACGTAGACACACTCGCACGCACACACACACACACACAAACACACACATGCACGTAGGCACACTCACACGCACGCATGTGCACACACACACACACACACACACACACACATGCATGTAGACACACTCGCACGCACATACGTGCGCACACACACACACAAACACACACATGTGTGTAGACACACTCGCACACACATACGTGCGCACACACACACACACGCAAACACACACGTGCGCGTAGGCACATTCGCACGCACATACGCGCGCGCACACACACACACACACACACACACAAACACACAGTGCATGTAGACACACTCGCACGCACACACACACACACACACACACACACACACACAAACACACAGTGCATGTAGACACACTCGCACGCACACACACACACACACACACACACACACACACACACACACACACACACACACACACACACACACACACCCCACCTCGTACCTGTCCTAAGTATTTATATAACCCATAGTGCTCACCATGGGAACTGAACTATCAAAACCTTTCTTAGTGACACTGTGCTGAACTGAGTGCAATAATTAGTTCTGAACATGGACGTCTACTGCTACATCCACTACAGCAGCTGCATGACAGATAGAACCATTTTTTACTGTCAAGTCGCACTTCGAGAAGAATGAAGGTGGATTAACTTCTTAGGTGCTTCACTCCTAACATGAGCGCAGTGTCGAATACACCCAATTATATTACACACACTGTATACACCATGAACATTATCATCAACACTATACATGGTGTATACATACATCATACACTATGAGGAAACACTATAACATACTCCACACGTCCTATTTAATAGACACAACCCTTGAGTGGAGATGGGGGAGGGTGTGTAAGTAGTGAGCAGTATGCAGTAGATGTTTGAGAGTGTGAACTCTAGGTGTGCTGTGTGGTTACTGTTCAGCAGGCTGATTGGTGTCTGAGAACCAGCTGGTTCTGGATTTTATGCAGCGGGACTGTTCAGTAGACTGTGGGAGCACAGAGTGTTCTGTGATCCTCGTTGACGTCCTCCAACAGAGCTTGGTGTAGAGCTCCAGAAGGAATGGAAGCCCGACCCATTAACCCAGGTAACGTGTGGTAGTCCTCACACCCCCCTCTAGGAGCTTGGTGGTTGAGAGGCGAGAAGTTACCATACCAGTCAGTAATACAGCCGAACGGGATGAGGTTCCTACCAAACCTCCTCGGCTTTCTGGGTTAGAAGACACACCTCACTTCCAACATATCCACTCTGGTTACGGTTCTCCGTAACGTGTACGCAGAAGAACCTGAAGCTGCTGAGCTTTTCCACGGTGGCCTCACCAGTGAAGGTCTCACCATCTCACTCTCTCCTGCTTCCTGAAGTCCAGTGTTAATTTCTTTGTCTTGCTGATGGTGAGTAAAAGCTCGTTTCCTTGACTCCAGCGTGCCAGGCAACTAGCCACTTCTTGGGTGGCCGTGTTGTCATTGTTGGAGACCAGTCTCACTATCGTTGTATCGTTTAATGATGAGTCAGTGGTTGTGCTTGGCCGTGCACTCTCAGTGCTCAGGGAGTGCAGGACAGGCCCGGGTCTATAACCCCGAGGAACCCCTGGATTGAGTGTCACCGAGGAGAAAGTGATGACTCAGGGGTCTATAGTGCGAGTAAAACTCTCACATTTGCTCCTTCTCTTTTACAAATGTGAATGGAGAAGAGATATTGAACTGAGCGGTCCACCATTCTCAGTGAGTGTTCATTAAGTGTGAATACAAACATGTTCAATGATGCGTAGAACTAGAAAAATCAGGTGCTGATTTTGATAGGACATGATGAATTAGCTCAGCGCATGAGCACACATATGATTATAATATATGAGTACCTGCAAATAAAGCAGGTGTTTAAAATCCTGCAAATACAGCAGGTATTTATATAAATAATATGACCACCAATGTGATAGCGAACTATTCTAAGTTTAAAACACAAAACATTATTTGTTATTTAAAGCAAGCTGAATAATGTTATATACCTTGCATTAATGCTGAAACATTAGCTGATAACATTAGCTAACCCTAACCCTAACTCTAACCCTAGCCACAAAACAATAGGTCTGATTTAAGAGGCTCAACACCTGATCAATCACTCTGATTCCCAGGAATGTTTTTTTTCAGTCACAGACAAAAGTGCCGATGACACTCAGTGCCAAAACGCTACAAACAACAACCTGATACACACAATCTTGAAACAACACACTGGAAGCTGCGCCCGGCGACATCTTGGCTCTAGATGTGAACTGCAGAATATCACAAGCCAGTCATCTGGTCTCCAGGCGCACCATCAGCCGGTCACACCGTCAGACACAGACTCCGTCACCGTCACCAGCCTGCGTGTCGCCGGCAGAATCACGGCGTGACGCGGGGTTTGTTTTCCTGTATTTACTGCAGCAGTGCTCACCAGCTAAAGCCGTACGTTATTTAAGTGTGTGTGAGAACGAGCGGCGGCTCGGCGCTGTATTGATTTAATATGTAATTCTCCAGCAGCATGACAGAACCGTAATGAAAACAGTAAGTAACTGTATTAGTCTGCCAGCGCTGGCATTCTGTCATCAGTAGGCTTGCGTGCCTCGTCCTCCTGAACACGATGGTAGATCACAGCAGACGACTTATCTCACCTTATATATATATGCTGCAATATAACATTTTGTTACCTTTCCACTACAAACTACCACATATTAATCATTTATGGGGACTGCACGGTGCAATATTTACAGTGAGACTGAGATGAGACTGAGTGTGTAAGATGTGCCCCAGTCCCCCAGAGCTCATACTGCAGTGTGAAGGTTTAGGGTAATTGGTATGGAGGCACAGAGATAGGAGGAGTTAGCACATGGAAATGGGGCAGATGTGGGAGGAGCTTACACAGGGCCGTACCACACCGAAAACGTCTGCTCGAAGCCGCCATCGTATCCGGACTCCCAGGAGATGTTAGCTGACGTGGCGGAGGCAGAGACGTGAACGTTGGCGGGCGCGTGAGGACTGGTACCTGCAGCAGAGGGAAACGGAGTTAATCCTGCCTGCCAAACACCAGGTGTGTGGGTGCTGTGTTTCACCTACATTAGAAATCACACTGCAGGAGAAACTGAGGTAGTGTTTAAGCCATAAAATACACAGAGGATGAAATTGTCACACAGGAAACAGTTCCCCCCATTAATGGAACAGTGGTCACACAGGAAACAGTTTCCCCCATTAATGGAACAGTGGTCACACAGGAAACAGTTCCCCCCATTAATGGAACAGTGGTCACACAGGAAACAGTTCCCCCCACACAGTGGAACGGTGGTCACACAGGAAACAGTTCCCCCCACACAGTGGAACGGTGGTCACACAGGAAACAGTTTCCCCCATTAATGGAATGGTGGTCACACAGGAAACAGTTCCCCCCACACAGGAAACAGCTGCCCCCAGAGTCGCAGGTTCCTGTCATGTGATGAATGTGAGGTGCTGCTTGGAGGTCCTGTAGCCCCTTCTGCTCACTTCTGGCGTAACACCAGCTGTGGCAAACATCTGGACGACCACCTCATTAAACACAAGCACATGACTGTCAAGCAAGCAGGCCATCCTTCGGCTGTTGTGAGCGTGCGTGTGTGTATGGAAAAAGTGCTTGTCAAAGGAGGGCTAACTCAGCAGTATAACAGCTGGGGTGAGCACCGGTGTGTCCCATGGCCGTCAGCTACACGGCTACAGGGACTCGGATACACGGCTAGGGACTCGCTATCTGCTTAGCGTCAAAGCTGGATTTCCTGACAGGGATCTGGGCATCACTGCTAGACTGCAACGAAGTCACAGGACATGCAGACTTTGTGATTTCTCTGAAGAAGGTGTGTATGGGGGAGTGACGCCTTTTTGTGATGCGCCAAGCCAAATCCAAAATGAACGGGGTCAAGAGTGCAGTTCTAGACTTCCAGTCAGCACGATGGATTTTAAACATTTTCGACGGGAGACTACAATGCTGGCGTCTTCACAGGGGGGGGGGGGGGGGGGTTGGGTTTGGATCACAGCCTGGATCCGCCTACCTATCACAAAGAGCCGTGTGCTGGCAGTGATGCTCGTCACCACGTTGGTGGCCACACACTCCCACTCGCCGTGGTCCTCTTTGCTCAGAGACACAAACTGTAAGCTGCCACTTGGTAAGACGTTGTGCTTGCTTCTGCTCGGTCTCCCCACCTTCACCAGAAACCATAAACGCTTTTACATGCACATAATCACTATTTGTAATATTTTTACAGAAATGCAAGAAAGAAAACATTTTTCCATGTAAAAAAAAAAAACATTTTTCCATGTAATAGCCAATCATGTTTTGACTACTAACACTGTGAATCAAGATGAAAGCACGGGTTTAATTCCTACAGCATGCAGTAAAAGCTCATGTTCTCACAGCTCTCGTACTACAGAGGCACAACGTGCACACACACACACACACACTGCGATGTCGGGCGGAGTGGGGGGAGCATACCTTTCTCCAGGAGATGGTTGGAATCTCAGGGTCCCCAGAAGCAGCACAGGGGATGACGAGTTCTCGGCCGGCCTCCTGCCGATACTCCCCCCCGGGCCTCACGTTAAAGTAAGGGGGATCCTAGCAGCGCACGGAGACATCACCACACCAGCTGAGCTGCAAGCGCTGCCAATACGGCACCAGCTACCGCAACGAACAATGCTCTGTTTCCACTTACTACTGTGTCTACATCAGCAAGTGCATTCTGTAACAAGCGCTATATACGTTTATTTGAACGTGACGATTATTGTTCTGAAGAAGACAAGCGTGTGAGAGGGCAGCTGACCTTTAGCACCAGAGTGGCCGGAGGGGACTGTCCCATGGTTCCTAGGGCATTGTAAGGCACACAGGTGTAGGTGCCAAGGGAATCTTCAGTGACCTCTGCCACCCGAATACTTCCATCGGGCATCTGACTCCAACCTGGGTACTGCAACAGAGAGGCCAGGGGAAGATGGCACTCCGTTATCATGGTGTTCACAGCGTGGCGTCTGGTCACAGAAGGGCTGGTGGGTGGCGAACCTTTTCGACTCTTAAGGGGTAACCGTCTTTCTCCCATCGGACCGACAGGACAGGCGGGTTGGCGTCCACAGGGCAGCGGATGATTCCCGGGAGTTTCCTCGGGACGTAGATGACCGGAGGCATGTTGAGGACACGGGCAGGGTCTGAAGAAAAAATACGCAAAATGAACCGCGTACTCGTACGAGCTCGCATGAGAAGCAGAGCAGACGGACCTTGTGAATACGTGTGAATACCTCGTGAATATGTGTGAATACGTGTGAATACCTTGTGAATACCTGTGAATACCTCGTGAATACGTGTGAATACGTGTGAATACCTTGTGAATACCTGTGAATACCTCGTGAATACGTGTGAATACCTCGTGAATACGTGTGAATACCTCGAGAATACCTTGTGAATACCTGTGAATACCTCGTGAATACGTGTGAATACCTCGTGAATACGTGTGAATACCTCGTGAATATGTGTGAATACCTCGTGAATACGTGTGAATACCTCGTGAATTTGTGTGAATACCTCGTGAATATGTGTGAATACCTTGTGAATACGTGTGAATACCTCGTGAATACGTGTGAATACCTCGTGAATTTGTGTGAATACCTCATGAATACGTGTGAATACCTTGTGAATACGTGTGAATACCTCGTGAATACGTGTGAATACCTCGTGAATTTGTGTGAATACCTCGTGAATACCTGTGAATACCTCGTGAATACGTGTGAATACCTCGTGAATACGTGTGAATACCTCATGAATACCTCGTGAATTTGTGTGAATACCTTGTGAATACGTGTGAATACCTCGTGAATACGTGTGAATACCTTGTGAATACGTGTGAATACCTTGTGAATATGTGTGAATACCTCATGAATACCTTGTGAATTTGTGTGAATACCTCGTGAATATGTGTGAATACCTCGTGAATACCTCGTGAATATGTGTGAATACCTTGTGAATATGTGTGAATACCTTGTGAATATGTGTGAATACCTCATGAATACCTTGTGAATATGTGTGAATACCTCATGAATACATGTGAATACCTTGTGAATGCGTGTGAATACCTCGTGAATAGGCGTGGCCTCGCAGTGTGAGAGAACCTCTAGCTAAGGTGAAGCAACTCAAATGAAAATATTATGACATTCCACTCTGATTGTCTTGAGGGCTTGTACTTTAATCTCTCCTAACCATATATGAGCATAAGTACTGAGGAGAGTCCTGAGTAGGCAGTAGTGGGCAGTCATGGCCTGGTGGTTAGGGAACTGGTCTTGTGACCGGAGGGTCGTGGATTCGATTCCCAGACCTGAGACCATGACTGAGGTGCCCCTGAGCAAGGCCCTTAACCCTCAATTGCTCACTTGTATAAAAATTTGATTTAAAAAAAGTAAGGGCGGATAAGGGCTCTGGATAAGGGCGTCTGCCAAATGCCATAAATGTAAATGTAAATGAGTCCCAGGATGAGACAACATCTACACCATGACACAACGTACCAACATCATTCAAGAGTTGCCTGCTTCCCTCTATTATCTGAAGGAATTAGGAGCAGGAAATGCAGGGGGAACATTTCTAACGTCTTGTTTAAACATCTCGTTTGGGCCGTTCACTGCAGCGGATGTGAGGTTGGCCGGATGTAAGGTCACCTCCCTGTCTCCACAGCCGGCACCACACCGCACGTGAGCAGCTTACACGACAGACGTTCGGCACGAGCGGGGAAAGGCACGATGACGCACGTCGTGTCTGAGGAGAGCTGTCACCATGGGCGAGAGACAGGCGAGAGGCGGGGCTTATCCCCCATCAGGCAGTGCGGAGAGACGCCCTCGCACACTCCACAGACGTCTTGAAAGTGGGGCAGCATCACCTGCAGGGCTCTCAGAGGCACCGAGCAGGCCAGCGTCCGTCACCCAGCAGACACCAATTACCTGCTCTGACCGAACGGAAGCCCTCGCAGGCACGAGCAAAGCGTGATGGGCAGAGCAGGGCACTTGGGGCACCTAACCGTGTCTGTAGAGGGCACACTCACACTGCACTGTCAGGTAGGCAGAAGCCGAGGGAGAGATGCCCAGGCTGTTGCTAGGGCTGCAGGTGTATTTCCCAGCATCCTCGGGCTTCACACGAAAGATGATGAGGGTGCCGTCGATCAGGATACGAACTCGGAGCTTCAGGTCACTGTGGGAAGGAGAGACAGCCCGTGTAAAAGAAGCCATGTGAAGTGCACTAGGGAGTAGAGTGGCAGTGTGGTTTGGTTACTGGCAATTAGTGAGGAGGAGAACTAGTGTCACAAGTGAAGAGTGTTGTGCTTGTGATCAATAAGAATTTAATTTGAATGTTACATTTTTAGTTTACAAATTATAAGCAAATAAAAGTAGCATACAAACAAATACATAAAGCAAGATATGTAGTACACATAGTGTGTGTGTGTTGGGGGGGGGGGGGGGGTGTAGTCTCCAGCATGTCCACAGAACACACACAGTCAAAGAACAGCTACAGCTGCACTGATCAATATATGCACACTGCCTTCAAAGTGACGGACATATGAAACACATGAAAACACATGAAACAGGCAAACACACATGCGCGAGCGCTTTCAACTGCACGGCGCAGTAGTGAGCGCGATCATAACTTTACTTCTTGAAGTAGACGTTGTCCTCCTCCCAAAACCAGGTGTAGGTTAGGTTCCCTGGGTAGGCTTCTGCTTGGCACGTGAAGAGGGCATTCTGGGAAATATTCACCGTGATGTTCTCGGGGGGCGTCACAATGTAGGGAGGTCCTAGAATAAACACCACCCACTGAGTGTCAGTGACGTAATGATTATGGTCATTATGATTTCCCAAGAGAGTACAGCTCCGCCCCAGAGACTATAGCTCCTCCCAAGAGAGTACAGCTCCGCCCCAGAGAGCATAGCTCCTCCCAAGAGAGTACAGCTCCGCCCCAGAGAGCATAGCTCCTCCCAAGAGAGTACAGCTCCGCCCCAGAGAGCATAGCTCCTCCCAAGAGAGTACAGCTCCGCCCCAGAGAGCATAGCTCCTGCCAAGAGAGTACAGCTCCGCCCCAGTTTTGTTGTAAACAAAACAACCCATCATAATCTGACCAGGGGTGTTTTCAAATTATCTATGGACAGACCCCTCTTGGATGTCAATATCAGGATAAGCAACTACAGATTACTAAACAATCCTTAAATAGGTGCTTGTCTTAAAGACTCCTTCAGCCTTCAAAATGCTAAACGCTTTGTGTGAAGTTTAGCAAATGACCCAGCTACCAAAGGGATTCCAAGTAATGCTGTGACTTCTGCATATTAAGAGGACTGCACAAAAGTGTCTCGCAAGTGGGCTCCAGAACTGTCTCGCCTGGGCTCCAGAACTGTCTCGCCTGGGCTCCAGAACTGTCTCGCCTGGGCTCCCGTGCTGTGATTGCGGGAGATTCATGCAGAGTGTCTCTCCCGAGGCTCGCTGAGAATATTGCTTTTGCAAAAACAATATTGCCAGTTTACTAAATTCTAAGAAAACAAGCCTCGGGCAAGCAATATCAACTTGGCACCAGTCCGGCCATCTCCATCTGACTCCCCATGGCTGGAATGCGAGCAGCTTTTCTCCTCCAGATTACAGCGCTTCACAGCTCCGTCTCCTGGCAAGCTCACGCAAGGGGGCGTGGCCTCGCTGTTTGGCATCTGCGGGTCACGCAGTAAAAATACAAGGTGAATGATGGGCGGAGCTACCAGGGCGATAAAGGAGAACACTTCACCATTCTCCCACGTTCACCACAAATGGCGACGGGTCTCCAGCCTCAGCATTGGCTGCCGGTGCAGGCTCACACACTCACACACACACACACACACACACACACACACACACACACACACACACACACACACACACACACACACACACTGCCTGTCTGGGCTCTGTGAACTGGGAGGGAACGAGCAGGCTCCGGCCTTAAAGGAAGTGCTGATCAATTACATGCTGTCCTGCGTTCCAGAACTTGCCTCCGGGACAAGGAGCACAAAGCTATCGCCCTGAGCAGCTCCGGGGCATCTGGAGGTTCAAGCCCTCGTTCAAGGCAACAAAATGCAGCACACCAGGCCACATACAGACTCCTACAATCCAGTTCATAGTTTTTAGATTATCTTCATGCCCGTCACTCAGCACCTCTTGTAGAAGACGAAGTTCCTGTTATTAGTCCCCTTAGGGAAATTCCTCTTTACAGTGAACACATCCAGAGTGAAGACACACACACACCCGGAGCAGCGGACAGCCACCCAGGGAGCAATTGGGGACGTGAGGAGCCTTGATCAAGGACTCAGTATTACTGCTGGTTGGGGGTTAAGTAGCTTGATCAAGGGCACTTCAGCCAAGGCTACTGCTGGCTGCTTGTTTGCAGGGATTGAACTTCCAACCTTACAGGCCATGGCTCTAACCTTTAGGCCACAGCTTAGAAAGGTGTCATGAAAGCAGAAAAGGCCTATGGATTGGGAGTTTGGGCTGGGAACAGGAGAATCACTGGAAGGTCTATGTCAGCGCCAAACTAACTGATGGGAACTCAGAGAGCCGGCCCTTGGGGTAAAGTCCCTGTAGGAGCCCAGGTGACAGGTGTGATCAATGCTTGCCGATCGACCGTGAGGCGCTGAAGCTACTGAAATCTGTCCATGTGCTTAGTGAGTGCAGAAATGGATGGGAGACACCAATGTCTCCATACACATCACCTCAGACAATTAGGTCATTTACAAAATAAGTATTTGAACGCCCTGAGACTTTTCAAGGTCTCGCACTTAGAAATCATGGAGGTGCACGTTCACTTTGAGAGACATAATCTGAAAAAAATGGAAACCACAATGTATGACTTTTTAAATAATCTATTTGTGTGTTACTGCTGCAAATAAGTATTTGAACACCTGACAATCAACAAAAATTCTGGCCCTCATAGACCTGTTAGTCTGCCTCTAAAAAGTCCACATCCACTCCACTTATTGTTCTAAATTAGAAGCACCTGTTTGAGGTTGTTAGCTGTATAAACACACCTGTCCACCCCACACAATCAGTAAGACTCCAACTACTATCATGGCTAAGACCAAAGAGCTCTCCAAAAACACCAGAGACTAAATTGCCAATCAGCTTGGTGAAAAAAGATCAACTGTTGGAGCAATTATTATAAAATGGAAGAATCTAAACATGACGGTCAGTCTCCCTCAGACTGGAGCTCTATGTAAGATCTCACCTCGTGGTGTAGCAGTGATCGTAAGAAAGGTGAGGAACCAGCCCAGAACTACACGGGAGGAGCTGATCAATGACCTGATGAGAGCTGGCACCACTGTTTCCAAGGTTATTGTGCGTAATACACTAAGACGTCATAGCTTAAAGTCATGCATGACACCGAAGGTTCCCCTGCTTAAATCAGCACACGTCCAGGTCTTAAGTTCACCCATGACCATGTAGATGATCCAGAGGAGTCATGGGAGAAAGTTCTGTGGTCAGATGAGACCAAAATATAATTTTTTGGTCTTAATTCCACTCACCGTGTTTGGAGGACAAAGAATGATGAGTACCATCCCAAAAACACCATCCCTACTGTGAAGTATGGGGGTGGAAGCATCATGGTTTGGGGGTGTTTTTCTGCACATGGGACAGGACGACTGCACTGTATTAAGGAGAGGATGACCAGGGTCATGTATTGCGAGATTTTGGGGAACAACCTACCCTCAGTTACCCTCAGTTAGAGCACTGAAGATGGGTCGTGGCTGGGTCTTTCAACATGACAATGACCCAAAGCACACACCCAGGATAACCAAGGAGTGGCTCTGTAAGAAGCATATCAAGGTTCTGGAGTGGCCTAGCCAGTCTGCAGACCTAAACCCTATAGAAAATCTTTGGACGGAGCTCAAACTCTGTGTTTCCCAGTGACAGCCCAGAAACCTGGATGATCTGGAAAAGATCTGTGTGGAGGAATGGGCCAAAATCCCTGCTGCAGTGTGTGCAAACCTGATGAAAAACTACATGAAACGTTTGACCTCTGTAATTGCAAACAAAGGTTACTGTGCCAAATATTAACATTGATTTTCACCAGTGTTCAAATACTTATTTTCAGCAGTAGCACACAAATAAACTATAAAAAAATCATACATTGTGATTTTTTTTTAGATTATGTATCTCACAGTAGACATGCATCCTAAGATGAAAATTTCAGACCCCTCCATAATTTCTAAGTGGGAGAACTTGAAAGTCGCAGGGTTCGTATTCAAATACATATATTCCTCACTGTACACTGTGGTGTCTACACCTACAATTAGCCCACCTATACCTCAGGAACTACCTGAGGAACTACCTCAGGATTCAGACTAACGATGTACTGTAAGCAGGACAAGGAGAAAAGTCCGTCAATGGGCTCTTGACGCTTTCAGTCAACAGGATCTCACTGCACAGAGCAGAAATAACTCAGTGGATCTAGATGTGACGTAGCCTTAGTGTCAGAGAAATCTGTCCTAGCTGAATAAATGTTTAACAAGCAAACAAACTAATAGAAACTGAACAGCATTTCACCAAAAAACAGTCTTATCCAAACTTCTCCTCTCCTAAAATAGGAGTACATCTGCTTCTCAGACACCCCAGGAACAAGTGCACGTTGAAATGTACTTTTGTGTCTCATGACATTCTTGATTATCTAAATTATCATTACGACTATCATGACGTTTTGAGCCACACTGCCCAGTCCGTATTATCAGAAGTGCCTGACGTAATCAGCTGTGGACAGTCGAGCTCCACCGTTCCTCCGACATCATGGGGTTGTGAAGTTGAAGCGTCCTCACCTTGTACGAGCAGACGGGTGGTGTGGAGAGCCTCGCCCTGGTCACTGTGAGCGCGGCAGCTGTACGCACCTCGATCGTCCCGCGTGATGCCCTGAACCGTCAGACTCCCGTCACTGACCTGCACACACACACACCGCCATTACCACACACAGTACCATCATCACCACACACACCGCCATTACCACACACAGTACCATCATCACAACAAACCGCCATCATCACCACACACACCGCCATTACCACACACAGTACCATCATCACCACACACACCGCCATTACCACACACAGTACCATCATCACAACAAAACACCATCATCACCACACACACCCTACCATTACCACACACACCGCCATTACCACACACAGTACCATCATCACAACAAACCGCCATCATCACCACACACACCGCCATTACCACACACAGTACCATCATCACCACAAACCGCCAACATCACCACACACACTGCCATTACCACACACAGTACCATCATCACACACACTACCATCATCACCACACACACCCTACCATTACCACACACACTGCCATCACCACACCCACACCACCATTACCACACACACCACCATCATCACCACAAACCGCTATCATCACCACACACACCGCCATTACCACACACAGTACCATCATCACACACACCGCCATCACCACACACACCACCATCACCACACACACACCACCATCACCACACACACCATTATTACCATTCACAATACCATCACCACACACACACCACCATCACCACACACCACTATTACAACACACAATACCATCACCACACACACACACCACCATCACCACACACACCACTATTACCACACACAATACCATCACCACACACACACCACCATCACCACACACACCACTATTACCACACACAATACCATCACCACACACACCACCATCATCACCACACACAGCATGCTGATTGGGTTGACGGGCAGCACACACTCTGTCCAACTTATAAATGTGCATAAATTGCTCTAAATGTAAATTCTGAGACATTCAAAGACATGCCGTAGGAGTAATGTGTTCTTTTCCGTTGTGAAAAAGAGATGATAAATGAAAACTATGATGAAGAATGATAGACAAACTAAACTATATATCAGTGATATCAGCACCGTGCCCTGTTTCATAATGCCATCCGACTGCAGTGTCTAACATCAAAACGCAGGGCCCGTCATGCTGAGTTCAGACTGCTTGTGAAGGCCCAATCACAGAGCCCTCCAGAGCAGCTGCACAAACGTGCATGGCTGCTCTCTCTGAGCAGAGCTATATGAAGCACACTAACATATGATCGCTGCTCAATAGCTAATCTCTTCATCTCAGAGCCACTTCAGTTTATAGGACGTAAACCGGCAGGTGCCTTAATGCCTGAAATCGAAGTGTTTGCTGCCGTTAGTATTTTTGGTGTAAGTGTTCGTCATCTTCGTGTACGGTGCACTCACTACATTCACCGCACTAAATCAGGGTTATGTTCAGCGTTGGGTTCATGGCTGTGTGCAGGGTGGTGTTCAGGGCCGTGTGCAGGGCTTTGATCAGGACTGTGTTCAGGAGTGTGTTCAGTGCTGTGTTCAGGGCTGTGTTCAGGGTTGTGTGGAGGGCTGTGTTCAGGGCTGTGTGCAGGGCTGTGTTAAGTGCTGTGTCCAGTGCTGTGTTCAGGACTGTGTTCAGTGCTGTGTTCAGGACTGTGTTCAAGGCTGTGTTCAAGACTGTGTCCATCCCTGTCAAGTGTTTGGGTCAGAGGTTAGAGGACACACACTTGATTGTTCTTCCCACACAATATCCAAGGTGTGTCAGGCCTTGCTGGACAGTCAGCACTCTACACACACACACACACACACACACACACACACACACTACCCCTGCTATCTCATCACTGTCATGTCACTGTCAGACCCGTCACCCTGATGACGCAGGTAAGATGGGGTAATAAACTCCCACGAGCCATCGATGCACTACAGCTGTGAGGTAACCGTGAGACACTGGCCGTGTTCAGGGCTCTCCACGCTGGCTGTTTCTGCCCCTGCATTCCTTCCTTTCTGCCCCATCCTGGCCATGACGGGGCGGTGGGGGGGCAGACGTGCTGGCTGGCCTCGCCGCTCCTCTTAAAGGTGATGTCACGGCACATCGCTGCCACGGAAACGTCTCACGGCACAGCCGCCGCTGCCCTGGGCAACGGCTTTGGGGGGGACGCTACACACACACTCTTTGTGGGGCAGTGAGGGAGGTGACAGGGTGAGAAGATCAGAGGGTGAGAGAATAAAAGGGTGAATGAGAGTGTAAAAGGGAAAGAAGGTGAGAGGGTCACAAGGTGAAACATGACACTATGAGAGGGTGATCATGTGTTAGAGTGAGAGAGAGTGAGAACAAAAGCACTAGACAGCACTGGGTGAGGTGAGGTGAGACAGGCAGAGGTGAGGTGAGACAGGGAGAGGTGGGGTGAGACAGGGAGAGATGAAGTGAGACAGGGAGAGATGAAGTGTGACAGGGAGAGGTGAGGTGAGACAGGGAGAGGTGGGGTGAGACAGGGAGAGATGAAGTGAGACAGGGAGAGATGAAGTGAGACAGGGAGAGGTGAGGTGAGACAGGGAGAGGTGAGGTGAGACAGGGAGAGATGAAGTGAGACAGGGAGAGGTGAGGTGAGACAGCGAGAGGTGATGTGAGACAGGGAGAGGTGATGTGAGACAGGGAGAGATGAAGTGTGACAGGGAGAGGTGAGGTGAGACAGGGAGAGGTGGGGTGAGACAGGGAGAGATGAAGTGAGACAGGGAGAGATGAAGTGAGACAGGGAGAGGTGAGGTGAGACAGGGAGAGGTGAGGTGAGACAGGGAGAGATGAAGTGAGACAGGGAGAGGTGAGGTGAGACAGCGAGAGGTGATGTGAGACAGGGAGAGATGAAGTGTGACAGGGAGAGGTGAGGTGAGACAGGGAGAGATGAAGTGAGACAGGGAGAGGTGAGGTGAGACAGCGAGAGGTGATGTGAGACAGGGAGAGATGAAGTGTGACAGGGAGAGGTGAGGTGAGACAGGGAGAGGTGGGGTGAGACAGGGAGAGATGAAGTGAGACAGGGAGAGATGAAGTGAGACAGGGAGAGGTGAGGTGAGACAGGGAGAGATGAAGTGAGACAGGGAGAGGTGAGGTGAGACAGGGAGAGGTGAGGTGAGACAGGGAGAGATGAGGTGAGACAGGGAGAGGTGAGGTGAGACAGGGAGAGGTGAGGTGAGACAGGGACAGGTGGGGTGAGACAGGGAGAGATGAAGTGAGACAGGGAGAGGTGAGGTGAGACAGGGAGAGATGAAGTGAGACAGGGAGAGGTGAGGTGAGACTGGGAGAGGTGAGGTGAGACAGGGAGAGGTGAGGTGAGACAGGGAGAGGTGAGGTGAGACAGGGAGAGATGAAGTGAGACAGGGAGAGGTGAGGTGAGACAGCGAGAGGTGATGTGAGACAGGGAGAGGTGAGGTGAGACAGGGAGAGGTGAGGTGAGACAGGGAGGGGTGGGGTGAGACAGGGAGAGGTGAGGTGAGACAGGGAGAGATGAGGTGAGACAGGGAGAGGTGAGGTGAGACAGGGAGAGGTGAGGTGAGACAGGGAGAGATGAGGTGAGACAGGGAGAGATGAGGTGAGACAGGGAGAGATGAAGTGAGACAGGGAGAGGTGAGGTGAGACAGCGAGAGGTGATGTGAGACAGGGAGAGGTGAGGTGAGACAGGGAGAGGTGAGGTGAGACAGGGAGGGGTGGGGTGAGACAGGGAGAGGTGAGGTGAGGTGAGTCTAGCTTAACTGGTGTCATTTATATGGTAAAGGAAATGTACTCAAACAACCTTGGGAAATGGGAAAGATAAAAGGAGAAAAGAGAGGGGAGGAGAGAGCAGAGGAGAGAAGAGAAAAGAAAAGAGAGGAGAGGAGAGAAGGAGAGGGGAGAGAGGAGAAGAAAGGAGGGTAGAACACCTGCTACCTCAGGGGACACCCCCCCCCCCCCCCCTCCACACACACACACACACACACACACACACACACACACACTCTGATGTGCTGTCAGACATCTCCTGCAGCTCCAGGCTGCTCTGTCACTCCCAACAGGAGCATCTATTCTGCAGCTGGGCGGGGCCTGAGCTGGCGGTCGCTAGGGCTTGGGGCTCCGCCCACACCATTGTCCCGCTGTCACCTGTCAGTCCTGCGAGAGCTGCGGGGTTAACTCTCTCAGTCCCGAACACAGGAAGCAGCAGTTCTGCTATACGCTCAGTGCCAACAGTACCGTGGCTGAGACAGCCGCTATTTGAGGGTTAGGATGAAAAATGGGACACGATTTATTTTCTGCTGCACTTAATGAATAATAAAAATACACTGCTAAATCACCTGGAGTGTCCCCCAGGGGGCGCCACGCCGGGCGTGCATGCAGGTGTAGGTGGTGGGGGCAGAGCGGGGGGCAGCGTACCGTGTATTTTTTGTTGCTAGCCAGCTGCTGTCCGTCTCGTAGCCAGGTGACCACGGGCTTGGGGTTCCCGAAGGCGGAGCAGATCAGGGTGATACTGCCCCCCTCCCTCGCCTCCACGTACTGGGGGGGCGTGTCTGTGAATGTAGGGGGCGCTGTAAGAGGAACCAGAGAGAAACGGCAGGTCAGACCAGACGAACAGAACGATCCACCCGACACGACCCGTCGTCTCTTCAAGGCCCTGATCCCGTTTGCCACATTCCAGGACATCACCGACAAGTCGTGCACTGTGTTGATGATGAAAGGTCTCGCCGCACCCTCATTAATAACATCCCGCACACACGAATGCTCATATAGCCAGAGAGGGAGAACAAAGAACCACAGTGCTGTGTGAAATCAATGAAATAATCTACAGTTTTACATCTGCTTACGAGACTTTTCTCAACACACACGTTTGTGCTGAACAACTTCAATCAGGCTACAATTCCATATCTATAGCAACGTTTTATGTAAACTCCTACGTATAAGAAGTTGCATTTAATTCACGTGCACGTTTAGAATATTCATGTGTATGTTAGAATATTCATATGCATGTTAGAATATTCATGCATATGATTAAATGCTGTGCAGTAATACAAGGAAAATTCTACATTGTGTGGCACTGAATGTGGGTGACAGTTGTCCTGTGGTAGTTTATCTTATTCCTGACATCTTGTATCCTGCGCAAAAAGAACAAGGAAAACCATTAGAAGCTCTGACCAACCTACTGGTGCCGTGGTGCAGCACACACCAGCTCGCTTCTCAAGAGTTCATCCCCCCTGCTCCATCACACCTCTGAAAAGCACCAAACGTCTCCATACAGAAAAGGTTCAGGAGGTTCCAGGATGATGAACATGTAGCCTCACGGTAGCACGTTCTCCGCCCTTCAGGAGG